>NC_048915.1:2051524-2149611 GCF_011077185.1 Oxyura jamaicensis
TGGCTTTTGGAAATCAATCTGGGGGGGATTTTTGTGTGTGTGTTAATGTAATTTGATATAAAACTCGTGGCTGCCCTTTCGAAGGACCAGTCCTACTCCGTGTGCGGGTGGGATGAGTGGGGAGGTGGCAGTCACTCGAGCTGAAGATACTCAGAGGCATGAAGATACTCCTCTTGTTGCAGTGGGTCGAGCCCAGGACACCCTGTTCCAAGCAGCCCCCAGGGCTCTCCTGGCTCTTCCCTCCCCAGCAGTAGCTGAACCCACAACCCCGAATGCACACTGAGTTCACAGCCCACCCATGCCTCTTCTGTGCAGAAAGAGCTTCTAGCAACTGGTCCCACCTGAGATACCCACTGCAGTTGGCCTAAATCAACTTCTTGGCAGAAAACATAGTTTGTGCAGGATGACAACTCAGAGGGCAGTGCTTGGTAAAACACATCGCCCTGTCTTCAGGGCACCTTTACCTCTCCCACCTGGTGGCTTCAGCCTATGCTGAGGGGCTCCCCGATGTGACTGTCCTCACCACCCATCCCTTCTGGTCCCGTGTCTAGGCTGGAGCTGGAAGGCACAGGGTGGTTTTTCAGCACCTGCAGCACTGAACCAGGCCCTTCAGCAATTTTTCTTTCCTCCCTCCGGCCCAGGAAAGGGAAGGGATCAGAGAAGTGGGAGGAGGATCGGAATTTAAGTGCAAACGTTCAAGCTGCGTTTAGCACCTGTCTAATTTTTAATATGTGCTTAGCTGCGACATGATATTAGGCACTGAGGTAAGTGACAATTTATGCAGCATTTCTAGATTAGCTGTAGCACAGAGAGTAACTGACTTTCTTGGCTTGACGACTGCAATGGAAGCTAAAATCACTGCAGTCCCAGTCAAGAAAACTGTATACTCGGGGAAGGACGATGTCACAGGGCTTTCTGCCTTTTGTTAAAACGAAGGGAATTTCAAAGCTCGATGTTTTGAAAGGAGAAATATTTTGATCTCTGAAACATGTACGGCACTCAGTTTTGGGAAGGCCGAGAGCACAAGGAGGTGAGCCAGAGCTGCATTTTCCAATTAACAGATGCTGTCTGAGAAAAGAGTCCCAGCTTTCACCCACGCCCAGGGCAGCTGCCCCTTAGCACAGCCCCTGCACGGCCAGCCCCCGGGGCGGTTCTGAGTACATCTTGGTGCTGTTTTTCAAAGATGTAGATCTGTTCCCAGCACAAGGCACTAACTTGGACAGAAAGCCAGTGTACAGAAGTAAAAGGCCACCATTCAGGTCAGAGAGGACCAAAGATCAGCACAGTCCCACCCCAGCACTGGGATGTGCAGCTGCAAGGGGCAACAGGAGCTACACACGGCTGCTTCTGGCGTCTTATGATCTGGCTTCTTCCCTGGGGCTCAGGGTTTCTCCCTTCATTATTCCAACAGCCTGCTGTCATCTGTGACTGTGTGGGTCCCTGGGTCCTTGTAGGAGGTGCAGGGAGTGGGGTCTGGCTGGCCCCTGGAGCCTCAGGGACCGATTCTGTTATCTTCACTTCTGCACGCGGAGGGGTTTCACTGCTCCCACCGAACAGGAGCAGCGTGCAGAACGTTGCCAGGACCCAGCAGCCGTTTTCAGAAGGACATCGTTTCTCTGAGTCCTGCCTAGATCACAGAGAGGGGAAAATCATTGATCTCCTGTACATGGCAGCTTATCTCAGGGCACTGTGGGTGAAATTTCTTTCTTATCTGAAAGGGCATTGAAAGACCCATGCACTGCTTGTTTCATATAAAACTTCAGGCAGATTTTGGTCTGCACACACAGAGATTTTTTTTAAAAAATCTTTTTTTTTTTTTTTTTTTTTCCTAGCCAGCATAGAGAAAACAAGCCCCAGCCCCGGAGCAGGAGATAAGCAGCAGAATGCCCTTGCACCTTCTGATTCATACAGCTCAGGTTACATCTCAAGGGACCCAAGGCCAGGGTGAGTATAGATCTGAACTGAAAGCAATGCTGCCCTGTTAAGAACATTGATACACAATTTCCAGCTGCCTGTTAAGAGGAGAAGGGTGTTTTTCAGCTAATAGGGTGTTTTTTTTATGTAAGTGTAAGATGCCAAGTGACAGTTCCTTCGCAATGATGCACAGTGTTTGGTCTGGCACAGAAGGCTGTCTGATGATAAAATGCCATTTCCTCCTCTCCTCCCTGCCCCACTGAAATCTGTGTTTGATGAGCACCTACGGCTTGTCAGAGCTGGCTCCGCAGGCTTGAGAGCAGGGCAAAGTGCCACCTCAGCAGATGGATGTCGGTGCCAGCGCTGCTGCCCTCACCAGGGAGGGCTCCGGAGGTCTGCAGCCCCGCCGAGCCCTCAGGCTGGCAGTACCAATGCTCACTCCCGCTGTGGTGAAGCAGGTGACAACTGTTTCCTCTGAGAAATAAGTTTCAGGTCAGCATTGGAACAAGCTTCTGGCCCAGGTCTGCTCTGGGACTGGGCTGGCTTCTTGCAGCACGTGGTACCTTGTCCTGCAGCATCGCTCCGTGGGTGCCTCCTGGTGATATGTGCAATAATTCCTGCTTCCTGAAGGTCTGGCTTGATAACATTCCTGGGAAATAAAGGCATTAGGACCCCCTAACAGCCCCTCCTTTGTAGCTAAGCTATAAGGGGACACACTCTGCCCCAGGCCATCCAAGTGAAGGTGGTCACTTTCTTTGGTTTCCATCTAAATCACCCCAGCCCTTATGCACCATGCAGACAGATGCCCAGCCACCTTTCACATGCTGTCCTGCCAAAAAGCCATCTGAGAGATCTTTGCTGCTCCTGGGTGCAGAGCTGGAGCTGCTGTTGTCCTGAACTGTGAAATCACACGTGTACCATGACTGCATCATGCTGCCTGCACGTGTGGTCTGTGCACGTGGGATTCATGTCATCGGGTCCCATAGACTTGTACCTGTGTAGATTCATCAGGTGGTCTTGAACCTGCTCTTCACTTACAGGGGGTGTGATTTTGATCCCCCAGCCTCCATCTACGAGTTCAGGGAAATGAAAGACTTGGGAAGCCCGTCGACCAGTGCAGACGGAGGCAAAGAAGTTGCTGAGTACCTCAGCCTTCTCCGTATCTGTCATTGCTAATTACTCGGATATAGAAACTCACTCCTAATATAAGAAATTAGCCACCTATCTTCACTTACACACTGCTATTTTCACCCCTCCATCTATTTTCACAGATGTTAAAGGAGCATGGTGGCCCTCAGGGACTCCTCCTGTCACCGCAGCGCAGCAGCCTGAAGGAAACTGGGTCCTCTTGTGCTCTTCCTCGAGGCTCTGCACAGAAGGGATGCCACCTCAGGAAAGAAGCCCTCACACAACCCCTGAGAATCAGCAACACATTTCTTCATTGCCGGGACATCTTGCAGGTAAGCCTGCGGGATGTCCATGGTGTTTGGTGGCCCCAGGCTAATGCCTGGGATGGAGCCTGAACGATGAGTAGGGAGCTGGCCGAGCACTCCTCCGACGCTGTTGGTTTCCTGCCAAGGAAAGGTTGGACCTGGTGCACAGGGACATGGTTTTGTGGGTGACACCGGTAGTCAGGTGGTGGTTGGACCAGATGATCTGGAAGGGCTTTTCCATCCTTAATGTTCCAATGATTCAATGATTCTGTGATCCTTTAGGACCTGGTCCTCCTTGTTGCAGTTGTGGCTGGCAGAGTACTTTTTGTACCTGTCCTACTCTAGATCAATACTGAGGTTGGGAGTGGGGCTGGACACGAACTCTGGTGTTATTTTGGGTCGTTTTGCCCTGTAATCACTGCAGCACAGCGTGGCAGCGGCACAGAGAACGACTCCCCCTTCTCTCCCTGCCACCTCACTTACATAGGCTCAATCATGTTCTCACTAGAGGCAGTCGAGCCACATTCATTGCACAGTTTGTTTGTGAGCTTGGCATTTTTCATCATTTAATAATATGCAGCAAACGGTTTTTCACACTCTTAGAGCAGCCCCATAAAGCACTGCAACGAGCTTTGGCGGTGATTTTACTCAGCACATTTATTGCATCAGTTGTTAAATAGAGCTGTTTGTGCATCTTAATCAGAAACCTGCCCCTTGTTTTGTTTCCACTAATAGGGGAGAGGGGAGTTGGGGACAAAAAGGGTTTTGGGGGGGGACCCCAGTTGCTTCAAATTGCCATATCACAGCTATGTTGAATCTCTGCTGGAGGTTCAGCCCCTGTGTTTTAAGGTACAGGGAGCTCTGTTGTTAATTAGGAGCAATTTTAGTCCTGTTTTAGGCAAATGACCTCATTTTGTATAATAACAGTGTATTCACACTGGTGCTATTAGCAGTGCATTCACAGGGCGTCCAGGCAGGCTGTGCCTGGATGTTACCGGGTCTGGCATGGTTTTCTGCTCTCAGTATCACAAACTTCTCAGCATTGCTGGTGTCCCAGGTGACTCAAGGCTGGCCAGATTTCGGTACAGACCTTCATGGCAGGCAATGCATATTTCTCCAGCCCCCGAACATTTCCAGCTGTCTCTGGACTGAGTGTTGGAAGGGGCTTGGTTCTTGTGTCTGGCTGGCCAACAGTGGGATCAGCAGCTGGGACCTGGGCGAGTGGTGGGAGCTGAGCAGGACGTCTTCTGCTGGGTGTTGTAGGCAGCTCTTACCCTCTTTATATAGCTCTAACCACTAGATGGAGGCACAGATTGATACTCAGGGAGTGCAAGTTCCACCATGGAAACAATTACAATCCCCCATTTTCAGAAATGTTTCCTCCTGGGGTCTCTCAGTTTACATACAGGGTCTACAAAGTTCGGTAGACAGGCAGGCTCATTATAGAGACTAATTCACCCATGTGAAATGGCAAGGAAAGAAACAACAAACACCAAAATGGCAATGCTGGTATGGGATGCTAACATGGGACCCGCTGCTCCAGCATGGTGCCGGCAGTTGTTCTGGAAGGACATCTCCCAGGACTGCAGTGACATGGCCCCTACCCCTGTTCTTGCCCTCTCAGCTGCCTCTGCACAGCCTCCCTGCCTGCTGCTCACAGCTGTTTTGGCTAAGGTTGCTTCTGCTCTCCTGCACGCTCCAGTGGGGTGGCAGTAGGACCATCTCCGTCACCTCTGCCATAGTTAGGGTTGCCCTAATTTGTGGCTTGAGCAGCCCAAACCAACCCTTCTGAGGCTTCTCTAATGGGCTTTCACAGGGAAATCCATGCAGCAGAGCATGGCCTGTTGCCTCTCCTGTTTCCTCCTTTCTGGGCAAACAGCATGGTCTGAGCCTCGTGCACAGCATTCACCACACCAGCAGGGCTCTCTGCTTGTTTGAACTAATACCTTCGTGCAACACCCACGTATCCCCTTCCAGAGTGAGCGGCTGTGGGACGGCTCCAGCGTTTTGGAGCAGAGCTGCTCAGAGCCCAAGGTGAGCTGCTGGCCAAGCTGGTCCTCTCCTGTCCTCTGTGAGCTACAACAGTTTGATGCATATCATGAGCCTAGAGCAGCACATATTGGTAGGGGAGCCACAAAAATGATGAAAAGGTTTTGAGAATTGGGCCTGTGAGAGAAAGGCAGGCTCAGGCTGGAGGAAAGATGACTGTTTGGAGGCAGGAGTGCTGTTTGCAACCAGAGAAGAAGCTGTTGTGGGGCAAATGGGGAGAAATTATCATCATTAGTCACTGACAACACTAACGGGCTGGGCTGCAGCAGGGAAACTGCTGGTTAAGTGCTAGGAGAAACATTATAGCTCTGAGCAAAACCGGTGCATTTCAAGCAGGTGGAAAGAGTCCATGGCATCCCTGCTCCCAAAGATGGCCAGCACTGGGCAGACCTCTCTCTTGGAGAGAAGAAAATGCCAGGCAAAGCTCCTCTCTCAGGTGCAGAAGACACTGTTGAAGCAGGAGCAATGTTCCCCTTCCCTACCCTCAGTAGCCAGCAATGCAGGCACCAGCACCTGTCCTGAGCTGCTGCCACCAGCACAGCTCACACGAGGAGGGGGGACCACCACAGCTGGTCCTGCTCTGAGGCAAAGGGTCTCCTCACTCGGGCTTTGCAGCTGACTTCCTTCTGCCACATTTCATCCATGTTGCTTCGCTGCTTGTGGCATGGTGCCTGCTATTTTTGCTACAGAGCAAACCTCATTTAGAAGAAAATCCTGCTGCTGGAGTGCTGGCACAAGATTCTAGAAGGAGAAAGCACCATGGGTAGTCAGCATAACCCCTTCCCCGGTCAAGAGCACTTTCCTTTCCATGCATAAGCCTTTTGGCATCACTGAAATAACTGGGACTGAGATCCAGCTGTTCGACATGTCTACCCTAACCGAGCTGCATCTGCAGCATCAGCCATGAGTCTTTTTTGGAGGATTTTCTGGCCAACAGCTGAAAAAGCTGCAATGCAAATGCCAGCCAGCCAGCCAGCAGCTCCCACGATCCAGCCCAACAAAGCTGACAAACTTCATTTTTAGCTCTCATCTCAGGACTGCACGCTGCAAAGCACAGGGAAATTAGCGTCATTAGCGAGGAAACACAGCAGGAGGACTCAGGCCAGTTGGGACATAAACTTCTGGCTCTGAGGTTCAGCTCTGTGGCAGTGTCCAGGGGCAGAGCTGCATTCAAACTATGTCCTAAAGGGACATTTTATGCCTGTCTCCAAATCAAAGCTACACCTATGCTAGCAGAGATGAAGCAGCAGAGTCTTGCAGAGCATCTCTGTTTCCCCTGGAATAAAGAATTACGCCAGTATAAAGTATTTCTGTAAGGGAATGTGCTACTTGCATAGTTATTAATTCATTATTGGTCATGGCCAAACTCACTCCTCTACTAAGTCATCTATTAAATGAGCCAAATGAAATTTATTAACACAGCGTTGATCATTTAAGTCTTTTAGCATAAAGAAACAGGCATAATGGAATGGAAGCAGAAGTAATAATTTCTTGCCTGGCTTCTGGTCCATGTCCTGTGCTCACAGAGCCCTGTGTTATGGCTTTAATTGTTCCTGGAACTTCTTCCCTAACAGGCATGGCAGAGTGGCTGGGAGGAATTTTCTGGATTTTTGTTTAAAGACAAAGCGAGTTTCCCCATGGACCCGGCCTGAAGTATGACTGAAACTGAATTGGAAAAATAGAAGCAAGCCTTGAAATATCTCTGAGGCCTGGCTAGCCAGGAGGAAGAAGTTCTTATCTGGGCAATACGTGGTGCTGCCACGTTGGCACTCAGAGGACAGTTGGGCAGCACCCGAGGGAGGACCTGAGCCCTTTGGGGTGCTCCCTAAATCCAGGGGAGCGGAGGCCTCGGGGCCCGCTGGGGTAGGCCACAGGGCAAAAAGCCGCTCGCTCCTCAGGGCCAGAGTCAGCAGCAGGCACGAGGCAGCTCCTCGCCTCCACTAGAGGTTGCCCCAGTGTCACTTTTTTTAGGAATGAAGCTGCATGTCCCCAGAGGGAAGTGTCTAATCACCGTTTTGTACAATTAGACTCAGCCTTTATGGAGCTCTGATCATTTATGTACGCAGAGCCGAGTTTGTTTCTACTGGAGATAATTTAGCCTCTAGGTAGATGGGGATTTTTTTGCGTGTGAGGTTTTCTGTTCTGAATTTGTCTGACGGGGAAGTGCTGCTCTGTTTCCATCCCACTACCCCTCAAATTAAGAAGAAATCATAAATATATCTCGAGGCGAGGCAGGTCTGGGGCAGCAGCACTGCAGACCAAAGGCCCTCACCTCTGAGAGCCCCGCAGACGCAGAGATGGCAGCTGAGTGATGTTTCAAGGATCTCAGTAGCATCTAAATCTTGCATTTTACCACGTAAAATGGCAGACAGGTCCCTGAGTGTTAGGCCATGTCAAAGATGCCCAAAGCTCTCAGCTCCTAATGAAGTTAAATAAGATTTAAGCTTCATGGGTCTAAATTACTTTAAATGGGACTTACAAGATTAAGCCGCAGAGACGCGGGGGAGCACAGCCCTTCCTTTCTTCCCATCTTTAATTCAGCATGGGGACAGACAGCGGTGACAGGAGCCTGCTCGGCGGGGGCTCCAGGAAATGTTCCTCAGTGCCATCCGTCACCCGGTGACTCAGCCGGCGATGTGACGAAAAGAGCAGCAGCAGCGCCTGGCCAGGTGGGGAGCGAGGCAGCGGCTTGGTGCAACAGAGCTATCACGGCCAGAAATCTCCGTCAGGTCCCTGCGGTGCAACGTGGTATTAAATCTAAGCTGGGGGAGAGAGGGGAGGTACCAAACACGGAGCACCTCAAGAATGAAAACAGCAATTAATCCCCTGGTTTTGCTCCTGCGTCAGCGCAGTGCCCCGGGGAGCCTCCTCCGCCCCTCACCAGCAATCAGCCTATATCAAAGCATCATTAACCATTGTCAAGTCAAAGACATTTTGATTATAAACGAGTCTTAGCACAGACTTGGAAGTGTTTTGCCATTCGCACTGCGCAGTCCTGACATGAAACGAAGCAGCACATGAATTTCTGTCCCGAAGGCTCTGTGGGATTTGCCCCATAGCTCCGTCCTTTGCTGCTACCTGCAATCCAATATTTATTTATTGATATTCAAGAGATCATAAAATGCTAGGAGAATAACTCTGGAAACACCACTAAGAAGTCATGTAGTCCACCTCTCTACCCACAGAAGGATCAATTTTAATATCCACAAGATATTTTTCCTAAACTGCTCCTACAGACCTTCAGTGATGGAGGTGGGATGTTCTCCACAGGCATCTTTTCTAGTGCTTCACCATCCTTACCGCTATTACTGCTACATGGTATTACTGTCTGAATCTGTCTCCATGCAATTCAAATAAGCTCCCTCTTGTCCAACTGATGAAGGATTTTGCATTTACTGGACAAGAGGGGTTGTCACAATTCACCATTGGCAGGTTTACATTTCACTTCAGTGGAGCTCATGAAAGTCTGCAGCCTGAAACGAACATTGATTTTTCGGAGTGTGTCTGGGTTTGCTTTTTGTTATCGGGATACGTCTTGCAAAAGTTGAACTAGAAGTTTAAATATCTCTCTTATTTATAAATCTAAGCCTTTTAGCACTTTGCTGTTGTTATTGCTAGTGGGCATAGTGATGATTTTGGTTTTTAGAACAAGATATTTTAGCAGAAATTGACTTTTTCCATGGAAAGTTTAATCATGACACAGTTTTCTATTTTTTTCAATCCAAATTTTAAGATGAAAATATTTGACTAGCAGTAATCAAAAAGGGTGTAATGGAGTGGATCTGTCTGCAGTGTCACAAGTTTTCACTAAACTTTCAAAAGTTATGGGGGAAAGGAGGTCTTTGCCCCTACATTTATCCACCAAGATAAACAACCTGATCTCTGAAGTACCAGCCATGCAGGGGCTCTCCAGATGCCTCCTGTGAGTAAGCTCTCAAGAAGATAAATGGAGGTTTCCCAGCCAGCAGCTTCTCACTTCAGAAAGCAGTGCATAGGAAAGCTGTGCTGCACTGGGCTTTTCATTACTTTTGAGTGGCACTTCTAAAAACACAGCTGTAAACAAAAAATCCCCTCACCCCTATTCCCAAGCTTTTGGAGGCAAGGGCAGAGGTTTAACAGCCTTCTCCCCATCCTTGCTCCAGTGGTTGGGACAGGAGGATGGTTTCTGCACAGGACATTATGGTCGCTTCTGGAGGAATTATGTCCTGTGTCGTGAGATACTGCCCGAGAGAAACTAGGCATGGGTGAGGCTAAGCTATTGAGCTATGTCCCTGACAAAGCCATCTGCATCACAGCTGCTTGTGTCCCAGAAGACCATTCTAGACTCTCCCAAACTTCAAACCAAAGACTGAACCTCTCACACTCATTTTCTGCCCCTGGCTTTCTGTTGCTACCAACAATCCTCTCCCTTTGTATCCATGCCTGTGACAGGAGAACTGCAGGGAAACATTTTCTTGAAAATGTTATTAAAAAAAAAAAAATCAGTTATTTGAAGTGCCTGGATTCTGGAGTGTAGGAGCTTGTTTGTTATTTATTTGGATGAAAAAAAAGCACAATTCATATTGTTCACAGCAGTGAGGTGACAGTATTGGTCCAACATATGCAAAACATATGCTTTCTCATCCGACTGCTGAAAACAGACCTTATATTTTTATTCCAAGGTCAAGAATTTACCAGTGTGTGCAGATAAGCTTGTGTTCATCCTTAGTGAGGAAAGACTGGATGTGAACAATTTCAGAAGCATCCCCTGAGTCTTACGCAGGCAGATTTCCCCAAAGAACAGCTTCTCCGAGCTGCCATGCACCAGGCATCTTCTGACAGTGAACCAGGATGCACGTGATCGTGTGCCCTCCTGGATGCATTCACGTAACTCATATTCCAAAACTGGGTGCTGTGAAAAACAGGCAGAGCTGGGATAACGTAGGAGGGACAGCAGTTTATCCTCAGACAGCCGCAGTTGAGATCATTTGGGGGCTGTAATTACCATGGCTGGAAGAAGGGCTGTGAAGCATCTGGTCTCTGTTCTGCTGATCTTCAAGGGGTTCAAACCATGCCCAGGCTGTGCACTGACCAGATGAAATCGGTTTTGGCTGGGCGCTGGGGTGGCTGGAGCAAGAGTCTGGGCTAACAGGTACAGATGGTCCATGGAGGTCTTCATGGTTCAGGGCAGACCATTGTGCCTTGCTGCTCAGCAGTGGGGGAATTAACGTCGCTTTACTGCTGATGCTGACCCTGAAAAGGGTTTAATATGTCTCAACAGTGTTTACTACAGAATAAGAGGAGGTTATTCCCCTCTTCTGCAAGGAGGAAGGAAAGTATGTCCCTTCCCCACCAGGTGCTGGAATCATGACTCCCACAGGTTTCACCAGAGGAGACCCATGACTGCCTCTGTCAGTCCTGCATCAGGAGCACAGTAATTTATGGTCCTACAAGTTTGGACATCTTCAGACGTCAGTGATTTCCTTGTGACCAGGAAGATCTCAGAGCTCACCGGGCAGCTCCAAAATCCAGAAAGCCAGCAGGAGGCCCAGGCCCCACTCCCAAATTGAAATGAAATTTGCCTGGGATGCTGCGGTACATAGGGAAGTTTGGGACTGCCAGACAAACTACAGCAGTGGAGATGTAGGAAAGGGTCCTTCCTTCTGACAGGTCCCCTCTCCAAGTTAAATTCTCCCATTAAACTATTGCGGTTTGCTTTTCTCTTCACTTGGATGCTGAGTAGAACAGTTTCCATCACGTCTGTGTGAGTGCATGTATCTTTTTTCCCATTTGTGAATGTCTGCTGCCTGATCCTTTTTTTTTTCCGTTTCAAGAATGGATTAAAAGAGTCCTTTTAAGAAGCTGGAGCATGTTTCCTAGGCTAATGCAGCCCCAGCCAAGCTGTGCTTTCATCAAGGTAGTTCAGTCTTCACCGCAACATCTCTTAGGCTTATTAAATCAACCTGGTCTCCTGAGGGATATTTTAAATGAGGGTAAAATACCACATTAAGCAGTCCAGGAACTCATTTGATTTAATTTCATTTTTATTTAGTTTCTTTCTCTGTCTCCTCTAAGACATAAAAAAAAGGTTTGGAGATGTTCTAAAGATGCTCTTTTAAAGCATCATTGAATATAATAATTCAATGAAGCCTTAAGAATCTGCCTTTCTTAACAGTCAAAAAAACAGTGATCTAGCCTTTCTTTCTACCTTTTCTCTTTCCTTCTTTTACCGCATAGACATGATGGCACAGAACTGTGACAATGTCTCTTGTTACTAAACTTCCATTAACTTTTGCAAAGTGCATAGTGGAGCACATTTGCAGGAATGCTGTCAAACATTAGACTAAATAGTAAACATAAATTATACTTGTCAAGTAAATGAGCAAAAGACACTGTTTGATACATCACCCAGCTTTTTGCGGAGGGAATTCATGTATGTGCGGTACAGATTAACTTGCCAAACTGTTGGATTCAAGGTTTTGTTTTTCCCCAGCAAACTTCTTGATTGTTAGTGCAAATGGATTGAACTGTGGAGAAGGAGACACATCATGCTGTGTGTGTGTGCCTGTGCTCGTGCCTGTGTCAGTGTGGTGTGCACATCTGTCTCCAAGCAAGTTAGATAAAGGCAAGTGATAACACTTAGGGTGTGACATGAGCCAAAGTTAGACTTAGGAATAAGTCCAGGAATCCAGTCCAGGAATGGATCTACAGGAAATCATGTTTTAGCTCTGCTCTTCCCAGAGTGACCTGCAGACACTGCTCTGTCCCTGGCCCAGTCAGGCGTGAGCCTGCCCTTCTGGAAATTGTGCTGCTGCTGCAGGTGTGAATGCTGCAGTCGGACCTGGCTCTGCCTCCCCTACACCTTCTTCCTGCCTCGGGATGAGGTTCTCAACTGCTTTCTCAACTCACTTTCCCCCACCAGGCACAGTGGGTCTCTCTGCAGGAAAATGTGCTGGTAGTGATCAGTACCCTCTCGATGGGCTGGAAATGACAAGACAGGGACAAACCCGTTGTTTTCCACGGGTCAGCTGGCCTGGAACAGCCTGAAAGGTGGAAGAATAGGAAGGATGGGGTCACTGACATCAGCCCGTGGGGACATTTTGCTTTATCTTTTCTCTGGAGCCCCTGAATTGCCATTCAGTAGCTCAAGCACCTCATCTGAATTCAGCGGCTGATGGTCCTTATCTACATTTCATGCAAATCAGCCCAAAGACTGGATTCTGGCTGCTTTCCAGTTGAGGTTAAAAGTGTCTCTGTCTCTTGCATGCCCACACCACTCCTCTGGTGGACTTGAGAAACAGTTAAACACACGCATGTCTTAGCACGAGTGACTTCTGAACCTTGGCTCGGGGAGCAAGGTTCAAAACAAGACTGCGCTGAACTGCGCTGCTGCGTCCTGGGCCTGAGCTACCTCCTCTGAAGGACCAGAAAGTGATGCTTGGGGGCTAGTTTGGCCTGGATGAGCCGTTTGTCCTCAATTCCATGTCTCAACAGCTCTCTGCTCCCAGCCCTGACCTGTGTTGCTGTGAGACCCCATGGATGCGCCTCGTCCTGCAGGGGTCCTGTGTCCTCCCCAAGCCTTGGCATCTTCACAAGGAGATGGTATATGTTTCAGCTGCTCCAAAGAGCAGCACAAACAAATGCATAAGGCATTGGCAGGAAAAAAGATGTGCTGCTCCTAATTCATTCAGCAAATCACCTGCTGCTCTGTGCCTCAGTTTTCCCACTTTTTGCCTGTTTAAGCTCTTTGTTTAGTCTCTCTCTTTGCATGTTTGTACAGTGCCAAGTACAGAAGGTGCCTGGTTTTGCTTTGAGTTCTGAAATGCTTCCATAAGGCAGACAGTAACTCTTCAGTGTCAGTGTTTTAATTGCCAGGATCCCTGAGGTTTCTCTGCATACCCCTAGCAGAAGCCAGTGCACGGGGCTGACCTCTCCTGGCTCGCTCGTTGTGCCTGGCAGACTCTTTTCAATTATTTTCTCCCCATGTTGCTGTTTACATTTTGTGCTCGCATCCTTTGCAGCATTTCCAGTTACCTTCCAGCAGCCTGAATGCCTTCTAATCTGAAGTATATTTCAGCCTTATCTCTATCAAAGCAGAAGGGCAGGGGAGGTATCCTCATTCCGGCTGCTCCTCAGCGACCTGCTCCATAAGGAGGCTGAAGCCATCAGCTGCTCATCTCGGCTTTCACCGGAGTTTGAGTAAGTTGCAGACGATTCTTCTGTCAAGAGCACTGAGGACAAAATGAAACTTTCTTTTTTTCAGGGCTGCACGTTAATCTCTTCTCAACGTGCTTGGAAATGATTGCATGTCATGTTTCATTTCAGGCTGTCAGTGAGTTTACTCGGTCCCCTTGCAAAGAGTCCTCCTGCAGCAATCCGATAGCCGCGGTGTGCGATCGCATGGGGGGCAGGTCAAGAGCCTGGTGCTTTGCTGAAGCAATTGGGTTGGTCTCCATCTACACCAGTGTAAACTGGGATTGGAACTGGGATTCACTCTCTCTGTAGAGCATTATCTCGGTTGCCTCCTGTGGTTCCCCTTGTTCTTCTCTTACTTTCTCCACTTGTAAGTGGGGATTAGGACCCCATTCTGCTCCTCTCTTCCCCTTCCATCAGAGTCTCAGTGGCTTTATCCTGGGCACAGCCTGGCTGGGGTCTGCTGGTAGAAGAGGACCGTGCCTGGCACTGGTTACAGAAGAGCCATTTCTTTTGAAAGCAGAGGGAGGCTTCGTGTCCTTATTTTCCATCTTCACGTTTTCCGATTTTTACCCAAATCCACCAGGTTCTGTTTATTGTCACCTGGAACATTTGCTGATTTTTTTTTTTACATTAATCAGCCTCTGAGTTACAGCCAGCCACTGCAAACAAAGCCCCACTGTCACACTGACAGTGAGAACTCACTTCTCTAAGGCAGCAATAAAGAAGAGGTGACGGAGAGCTGAGCACATGGAACAGGCACCCCTATATACACACATAACTGTGTAATTACCAGTATCACTGAAATGATAGGTATAAAGACCTAGTTAGCAACGGAGCCGGCTCATTAGCATAAAAACTATAAGCACAAAAATGCACTGAAATGACAAATACAAGGAAGCCATATGAGATTTGCATTAAATTAGTGACTGCGTGCGAGATGCTATTTAAATGGCAGGTGACTAGAAAATTTCTTTCCCTTTTAGTGTAAGAGGCTGAAATGTTCATTTTCATGGTAAACAGTAACTACACATTGATTTCCAGCTTTAAAGCATCTCTACAAAAAGCACTCACAGTAAGTGGGGTTGGAGTCACTGAAATCAGAGGACTAGCTTGCCCTACATGTCTCTGGAGCTAAGCAGCACAGCTTGAATTTCTTTCTTAGACTTGTTAAAAAAACTGCGATGACAACAACAACAAAAAACCTTGTGTCTGGAGGTGGTAAATCAATTCACATACAATTATTTGCGAAAGCGATCCGATGAATTATTTCAAGCCAGAAAGAAGCACGTGTGAGGACGATCGTCAGGAGCTTGCAGCGAGCTGAACGTGCCCAGCGGCTGCTCCTCCTCGCCTGGCAGCACTCTGCCTTTTTACAGCACGGAGGATTGGGGTCACATCGGACAACTGGTGGATCGAGATTGCTCCTGCAGCTTGCAGAGCTTGTTTGTGACAGGCAGCCAAGTAAGATCCTAAATTTGGGTTAGAGAATAAGGCCCCCCATTGTGCATCTGTCCCCTGACTGCAGGAGGAGTCCTGCAGCCTGCTGGGGCTCTCAGTGCCCCAGAAACTCAGCACAGAGTCAGGGCAGCCCCTGGATCTGGCACAAAGAGGGCTTCCCAGCGCCTCCAAGCTCTCACCTCTGCAGCTGATAAGACGGAAAACCAATGGCCCCTGTGTTGCTGCACCCCTGGGAACCCTAGGGCCAGCACCAACAACCACCATCACACCAGGAGCAGGTTTCTGATAGGAGAAAGACTCAATGCTGAAAACGCAACTGAAGAATCCTTTTTCTCCTGGCACCAGGGCATTGGCTGAGGTCCTGGAATGGGGCTGGGGATGCTGGGGGGCTGCACGAGGGAATCGCTGCTGAGCGTGGCCACCCTCTGTCCATTGCAGAGGCAAGCTCCAAGCTGAGGACTTACCCCTTATACCTGAGAACACACGAAAACTGCAGGTTAGGGCATCAGTTGGAAGTTAATTTGCAGTTAATGGCACAGGCATGAGCTCAGTGTAAAGGCAGGTAAATCAGTGTAACCGTGTAAATCCCAGCTAGGTTTCTCCCCGGCGTGTACCGACAGAGCAGCACGTGCACAACAGGGCTCGTAAGCATCGAGCTGTGCTGCTAGAATTAACTACCACAACTTCCTGACACAGGAGGGCTTTAAGTAAGAGCTTTTGAAAAGGTTATCCTTTGATTGAATGAAGTCGTACCCTAGCACATCACTAAATGGTAGCTATTTTTGGAATGAAAAATGTCACTTCTTCCTCAAAACGCACCCGTCTGGAACTGGTCACTAGACAGTGACATGTTAGGAGACCTTTTTCTCCCCAGGTTTAGCTGGTGGTCGCTGGTTGATGAGTTGCTCAGGTTGAGTTCAACCATGTAATTTGCAGGGAATTGTTTGAGTGGCTTAATATGTTGTGAATCAAAAGAAGGAATTCTACTCTCAGTAATTAAGATGGAATGGGTAATTATTTTTCTCTGTCTGGAAGTTCACTTTCTAAAGAAGGAAGGAGGAGACGGAGCTTTCAGATGCTTTTATTCATTTCGCTGCAGAAGTAGTCCTTATTTGTACCCACAAATGTTTGCACACACTCGTTTGTGTCTTCGCTAGCAGGCGCAGGGTGCCTTTGAAAACTGAGCCTACCTAATGAGAGGAGGCAAACACGGGCTGGTGGCGAGCAGCAAACATGCAGCTGCTGTGCTCTATCATTCTTCTACAGGTTCTCCAAGCGCTCGACAAATTTTAAGATCAACCACAAGAAATGCTAGCGGGCAGGGAAGCATTGTAAACCATTTTTAAATGAGGAACTTAAAATCTGCGCTGCAAGGCACAATTACTCAAGTCGCTTGGCTGATGAGCAGAGGGTACAAATGGGGAGCCTCAAATTCCCAGCCCATACAAAGCAGCTCTTCCAGCTAGTTATTCTAGACGTGTCAGCAACACGTTTGACCGCTCCGGTGTCTCTATTTATTTGCTCATTCTCTGTAACCTCAGCCTGCCAAGCCGTGCATCTGTTTGGGCTGCTGTCAATCACACGTCAATTTTTATTTGCCTTGGCTCAAATCAGAGCTGGTGTTTTGACAAAAGGCGGAGGGAAGAGTGGCTGTCAAAGCTCCGAAGGCAAGAGAGAAAGGCAGAGATGTAAGACGTGGAGGGGAGGAATGGGGTATTTATTATCACAAAATGATGCATCCTTGTACAGGAGATGCAATGAGCAGGGAGTCGCAGTGAGCGCGGAGCTGTGAGTTTTGCGGGCGGCTTGTTTGTGCCGTTTGAGGCGGCGCAGCAGAGTTGGTGGGCTTCAGTCTACAGCAACGCAAGGAGATCTAAGCAGGACTCCAAGGAAAATCCCCCATTGCATTCCCCTTGGCAAGCCATTGCTTTGCCCGTTCAGTCTGGGGACCTGCAGAGGGTTGCGCCCTTGCAGCTGGAGCTGCTGCACCCCGGTCGCCTCCAGCTGCGGCTTCCTGCCTCGTGCCTGGGGGACCCCCTAAGCCCAGCCCGATTTGGGGGCTGACAGAGGAGTGGTTGGGTGCTGGCATAACGATGCTTTTCCGCTAGTAGGCGTTTTTAAACCTGTGTTTGAATTAATTTGAGAGTCTTCACAATTTCTCCTTTTTTATTTTTTTCATTCTGAAAGGGACTGTTCCCCCCCAGAATTTCACATAAAATTCGAAGGAAATGCAAAAGCTTTGGGGACCACTCCTATCTTTTGGTCTTAATGACTGAAATGTCTCCTTCCTCTTTCACTTTTTAAAACTGAATGTCATTATAATATCAATAGGGGGAAAAAAAAGCTAAAATGAAAAATCACTTCAAGATGGAAAATCAAAACAATTCTGCTCTGTTTTTATTTTTTTTTTTTTTTCAAATAAAGTGTGATTGAAGTTGACATGTTCCTGAGCAACATCTCACTCATCATAAAGTGGCATTTTCTGTCAGAACAACATTTTTTCACAACATGAGCACTCAGTCTGGGATTCCTGTATAATGACATTAAATGTGAATACGTGGATCCGAACGTAGAGAGGAGACACAAATTATAGCTAACATGGACCAATGATTATTCTTTTTTCCTACAGTAAAACAAAATAACCTATAATCAGCCAGAGTAGCCAGAGACTTCTGCTCAATATCTGCATGAGCACAGCAGATACAATTAGAAAGCTGTAGCTCTCTCTTGAAAATAGGGGCAATGAACCAAAACAATTGAACAAAAATGGGTGCCAATAAGAGCTAAAAGACTACATATTTTTGGTTCAGTGGCCAAATGGAAAAAAAAAAATACATTTTGAGTTAACCTGAATTGAAAAAATTTCAATTTTTCCAGTGAAGCAAAAAGTTAAAAAAATTAATAGCAGAGTGCTTTTTTTTTTAAAAAAAAAAAAAAAAAAAAAGCTTTTTTATTTTCTGTTCAATTTCTTTTTCATCCAATTCTAGCGGACATTTCAATGTCTACAGGATCAATCCCAATCTACAGTTCTGAAGTAGAGCAACACCAGCCTTGACTGAAAGTTTTTTGTCTGCTGCCGGGCGGGGTGAGGAAGGCCAGGCTGCAGAGATGTGGAAGGTGTGAGCCCCCCTGCAATATAAAGGGTTGATTCATCTCACCTGAGGATCAGCTCCCCTGTCCTTGGTGGGACCACGTTATTTTGTGCTGGCAATCCACCACCAGCAGCGCTGGGGACACGGCGTGGCCTCGCAGAGCAGGAGGTTGAGGACAGACCTCTTCCTTCTGGTTATTGGAGGCTCAGGGAGGTGCTTGTGTTTGGGAACATCTCACAGTGGAAATAACCGGACCAGATGCCAGGCTAGTCAACAGGGAATTCTTTAACACTGATTTTTATTATTTTTTTTTTTTTTCCTGCAAAACAAGCGGATTTAGTCACAGCAAATTTTCTGCTGAATCCATATGGATGTTCCCGAATCTCCCATTTTAGAATGTTCTGAAACATTTAGAAAGCTCAGATTCAACATTTAGCAGAAGTTTGCTTCTTCAAGTTTCCTTTTAGAAATTGTTTTACATTTACCTAATCTGTCATCAAAAGACTGGGAAGCAAAATAGAACATCTCTTTCCTAGATCACCATAAAATGTATTTAATTCAGAATTCGGTGTGAAAAAGAAGTAGATAAAATGCGTAGTTCTTATGAGTGCTTTCTGTAAACTTACATAACATCTGGCCAGCCAAAAGCAAAACCCCTTTGCCACCCAGAGCTGGCCAGGGGAGCTGACAGGCTGGACTGGGTTTTGCTTGCTCCCTGTACTGCCGGTGCCTCCATCTCCCTGCAGCCCAAGCACGAGGAGCACAAGGGATTAAATTCCAAGGAGCCCCAGGGAGCGAGCTGATCTCCTCCAAGACTGGCTTAAGCCTTGTGGTTTTCCAGCACGGGCACATTTTTAGCATGTTAGGTAGCAGTTATAAGAATAGATTTTCTTGCTGTCTGAAAAAATGCTCAAGCTTTCTGCAAATCCTGCCCAGCCTAGGTCTCAAGGGGCTCTGTCTCCTTGTGGGGCCTCCAAGGCCATGGTGCATGTCCCTCACCCCACAGTGATGCTCTGCAGTGAGCCCGGAGCAGCTGGAAGGATGAACAGTGCTGATTTTCACATGGCAATGTCTTTCTCCAACTGAAAGGCATTTGCCCAGATCCTCCTTCTCACCCTGCTCTCCTTTCCACCTGCAGCACTCCCCCGCAGCAGTCCTCTGTTTCCCAGCAGATGACTCCGTAGCTGGGTAATTCTCCTAATACCCAACTTACGCCAGAGTTTTATATCAGATGCTGTGTGCGGCAGGGAACACAATAGCAGCTGACTCTGTTGTAATAAGAAGGAAAAAAGCTAACCTCCTTGAATTGGATCTGATGTGCTTTCTTTTCAGTAAATCAAGCTGTTATCTTTCCAAACTTCTTCGTAGCACCCTCCCTCCCTAAATCCTCCAAGCCTTTGTGTTTCTGAATATGATATTCCTTAGGGTACGCAATTACCAAGAAGTTGCATGCATAATTTAAACAGAGACCTTCTGGTTCTGTGCCTGGATGGGCTACTGACATTTCTAAAGAAAATTTAGCTAAGCACTGGGGTAAAGCTCCCACTGTTCTTTGACAAATTCAAGATCTTCGTTGTTTGCAAAATAGTCCGACCTTAGCTTTACCCTTACCACCTAGGGGAAGGGGAAGAGAGAGCTGAATTATATAAACTCCATGAAGTAAAACCAAAAAATAAATAAATAAATAAGCCAAAACCCTTTAAGAGAATCTGTGAGATAGAAGCCCAAGGACTTGGTGGTGACTTCCTGAGACACTAGGAGTAGGGCAGGGTCTGACCATGGCTCCGGGCTCCTCTGCTAGGCTGGGAATCACCTGCACTAATTCAGGTGTTTAAAGCTGAGCCACACAGCTGTTCCCTCTGGCATCTCCTGTTGTGGGTATGGAGGAACTGAGACCCCCAGGGGCTCTCATCTCCCCTTATATTTGTCCAAGCACCACCCAGAGTACCTGGGACTGTGACGAAATGAAGATAAATGCTGTGTGGAATTGTAATCCAGTGTTTGCTCAGGAAGCTGGGCTGAAGCTCCTTTAAGAAATGAGGTGCAGGATCCATTAGAAATGAAGGCCTGGGTTTCCTTTGGAATAGGCATGCATTAAAATCAGGGTCTGGATGAGGGCTGGGGTCCAATGTCAGTGCTGTAAGGCTCAGTGAGGCCTAGACTTGCTTGACAGTTGCACCTAATAAAGATTAAATCACTCAGCTGGTAAGTAATTAGGGACTGGGACCCAGCATGTCTTGAAACTTCTTCCAGAGTCCCAGTCTGAGCTCTGAAACCTAGTGCTGGGGACTCCAAAGGATGTAGGAGTTTTTTATGTTTTGGAATAGTTCACCCCATTGCAGGCTTTACAACCCAGTTTTGCACTTAATCCTGTCCTGTAGTGGCTTCTTCAGCCACAGCTGACGTTTGGAAGGATTTTAACTTGCTGCTTTGCAGGCTGTTTCTTGCGTGCTTGTTTTCAGAGAGTCTTTCCCTTTATAGTAGTTAGCATTTAAATGGAAAGTGGACGGGGGAGAAAAAGCAGCATTTTGGTATCTCACAGACCAGATGCCTGAAACAAATCTTTGCTTCGTGGCCAGCTATTAGCAAGCAGGGATGGATAAAGAGATGGTGCAGAACTTCTAAGTCCCTTTGCTGCTCAGAACATGTTTCTGAGGAGCTTTGCAGCCTTTGCTGGACCCACAGAGATGGGATAAAGTGACAAAAATCAACTCTTTGCCCAGCAGGAGTCCTGAGAGCAGCAGGAGGCATAGAAATGAGGAGGGATCGAAGATGTAGGCTCACAGCTCCACAAAAATAGGCAATTTTGACCAAGGTGATGTACTTGCAGAGAAGCAGAGGGGTGCCAGTCACTGGCATTTGCCGTCTTGGCTAAAGAGAGAGATGTCAGAACCGAAAGGGTGAGTGAGTCACATCTGCCTTGGGACCCCTTCCGTATCTGATGCCATCTGATGTGTTCATTAGTGGCACGGATAGCAGAACAGAGATCAGGGTTATGGAGCTTGTGAGCTATATAATGAGGGGAAGAGATCCAAATCTGCTGGAGGACGTGGTCTGTGTGCAAGGCAAAGATGACAAATTGGAGAATCGAGCTGAAAAAATGAAGATGTGATTGAATAAGGACGAGTGTCAAACCCGCACCTAGGCAGGGTGATCCATAACTGGGGGATGGAGAACAGCTGGCGTGGCAGATGTTGCGCAGGAAAGGATGGGGAACTTGGAGCTGTTTTCAAACTGTGCACGATTCAGCAATGCCAGGCATAGAAAAAAAAGGCAAATGTATGAGGAAGTTTAAATAACATCAACCCCAAGGCGCACGGGTGATCCTTCCACCAAGAAGGCCACACATGCTTCTGTTTTTTAATTCCATACTTCAGGAAGACTATGGACCAGCGGGAGGGGATTAGGAGGATGGCAGTAGGGCCTATCAGCAACCCTCAAAACATGGCCCAGAATACAGTGAAAATGATCAGCCTAAAGAAGAGATGGCGAGACAACAGTCTTCAAACACAAAAAAGAGAAAGAATAAGGGAAGAATTCACTCTTCGTGTCCCTGGTGAGCAAATGAAGAGGAAATGGGCTTAAACTGCAGCAGGAGAGGTTCAGGTCGGGCACTGGAAGGTTTGTCTTGGAAAACTGGTGGTGGCACGTGCTGGAGTCAAATGCCTGGGGAAGGTGCAGAGCAGCCACGGCTGCGAGGCTGCTGGAGGCTGCACAGGCGTCTGCCAGGAGTGCCGTGGCTGCACCGCCTGCCTTGGGCAGGAGAAGGACCCAGAGACCTCCCGAGATCCTTTCTGCCCCTGTTTTTACCCATAGCTGCAAGTTGCTGATGTTTCCCAGCTCAGCAGGACTTCTGGACAAAGCCCTGCTATCGGAAAATAAGCTCTTCCCCGCTGTTTATCGGAGTGAGCGAGAAACCATTGCATCAGAATTTCAAATGTAATTTTGCTGAGCGGTCAGCACCTGAAATATCCGAGGCTTAAATATGGATTCAAACATAGTCATTTTGGTTCTCAAAATTGCCATAAATGCAGATGTTTGCGTGTTGTAAAATGCCCAGCAGAGAGTAACAGGCTTGGTTTAATTTGCGTGCTGTGGGGCAGGGTTCGCACTACACAACGGAGTGCAGGTTAAGCCCACAGAAACAGAGGTTACCCACCCCTGCTCTGGGCACGGAGTGTAGCTGTACCTTGCTACTGAGCTTCTCAGCACTTTGCAGACGTGAGAAGGATTTTTGTTTGGGTTTTGAGATTATTTTACATCACTGTTCAACGTACAACTTCTTGCTCTGTTTCCCATTCCTAACTCAGGTACAAACCATGGGAAAAAAAAAAAAAAAAGTGACCAAAGATAGGAGCTTTCTCAGCTAAAAAAAATACTCTCAGTTTGACCTGGAAGGCTTATGAAACTGCGTGTGAGATAAGGCTCTCTCCCAGAAGTCCAACCCCCTATAGAAATGTAAAGAACAGAGAGCTGAGAGCTGTTCAGATGACCTGGAGAAGATGTGAATCTGCTCTAGGTCTTGGTTATTAGACCTTCAACTTCTACAGTGAATTATACGTATGCCTATTTTTAACCTAGGTCGTGCAGCTGCCAGTTTTATGTTAAAAAATGTCAATAAAATTCATCCCAAGAGGACTGGCTAAGCTCTGTAGAAATACTTGGGATTTAAGATTTGAGATCCATGGGAAACTCTGACATTCTGTATTAATTTATTTCCTGGCCATCCAAATAACCTAAAAATAATACAAATACTATAGAAATATGATTACAAAAATAATAAAAAGCTCAAACTAGAAGATTTCAAAAGTAATGAAAATTCTGACCCCATTCTTCCGAAGTTATTGAAGCTGCTCTCTACTCCTGTCGAGTCATTTTGTTTTGATGAAGTCAGACCTCTCCGTGTTGAGACTATAACAGAAGACTTCACATCTGAAATTCTAAGTTTCCAACAATAAAGGGATTCTAGAGAATAAAAGTTATAAAGAAAACCGAAACAAAACCAGAAGTTGCGATGAGCCATTCTTCTCTTATTGAAGTCCTTTGACATCTCTGAAACTAAATGAGGAAATGGAAACAAACGGTTTCAAAATTTTGCACGTAACCGTGAGTGATGTGTCCCCATGAAATGTTTAGGTGGTGGCAAAACTGTGTTTTCTGGTTAAAACTGTTCACCTCAAGTGTCTCTACCAACACAGACGCTGAGCTGCATCGACAAACTGGCACTTGAGGGCTGACCTGAGTCCAGAGTAACCGGGGGAATGACGCACCCTGTTTTCATTTTGTGCCGCAGGGACCCATGTACAGGAGATAACGTGGGCCAGCAGACGTCAGTGGCAGAGCTGGAGGACAAGAAAGGGAAGGTGAGCGCTGGCAAACATCACGAAGGGACCGGGCTGGGCAAAGATCCCTGATCTCCATCATCTCGCAGGGGAGGTTCTTGGAGTGATGCACGTTGGTTGTCACCACCACATCTGCGTCCTGCGGTAAGGAGCCCGTTACTGTTCAAAAATCTCCTAGGAAGGCATTTTTGTCTGCACATTGGAAGATTGAGCTAAATGCTTGGAGCTATTAGCAGACAATTAAAGCTAATGTTGCAGCCAGCAGAAAGATCCGGGTTAGGCACTTTTCTCAATTTAAATCTTTGAGAATTTTCACAGTTCTAATCAAGAAATAAAAGAGAAAAAACATATAGATGCATATATATATCAGAGCATTAACTTTGATTGTCAAATCAAGTCAAAAATTGCTGAATGAAGTAAATATGAGGAGAAATATAATAGGCTATTACCACAATATGGCTTGTGGCTTTTGTTGTCAAAAGATATTCACGCAGCCCTCGCCCCCACACAACACGCTTTGGGATGTTTAAGGGAAGAAAACAGTGATATTTGAGATTGGTAAAATAATCAAGTAAAAGGCATAAAAAATCTGCAAAGAAGCAGTTCGTAGGGGGCTAGGTTTTAGACTGGGCGTTTGTTGGGGATTGATTTGTTGGAAGTCCTTTTTCTGGAGACAAAATAGAAGAGTAAGGCATTCATCTTAAGGAAGAAAGAGACTAAACTAATAAAAATGGGTGGATACGTGGATCATAGGTAAGGAGAACATGCACATTGCATGTAAGGAAGAAAAAAGTGGCTAAGGGAATAACAAAGAAAGCGAAATGCAGAGCAGTGCACCAAAATACAGTGAGCTGTTTCATTAGACGAGTGGTTAGACAAAGTAATGACTGTGAGAAAAAAGAGATGTTCCACGAGGAGCTCGTAGGTAGGCAGACACAAAATAGCATGCTGCACAGTTTAAAGTTTGCTTTTTCCTGTGAGTTGCCAAAGAAACAACCTCACAGCCTGTTCCCAATGGGAAGGTTTGGGTTGTGGAGGACATTATATTTTTTCACTAGATGCTGACCGCAGCCCTGTTTTGGGGTGCTTTGGCTCTCTGGTGTGATGTTGCCAGCAGGAGGGGAGATGCCCATGTAGAGGTTCTAGGAAAAGGAGGGCCACAGTAAGACAATGAGGCAAACAAACCTTATCTTTGGAGACTCATTGTCTGAGCAAGGAAGAGAAGGATTTGTTGCCTGGGGTCTCCTGGGAGCTTTCTTCAAGGCAAATCAAAGCTCCAGAATTATCTGATGTTGTCTAGGAGACAAAGTATTGTCAAACTTGGCTCCTTTTCCTGAACAAAACAATTCTGTTCCGGATAGCCTTGAGCAAGAGGCTTTGCCAGCTTGTTTGTATCAATAGTTCTTAACCATGTATCTGTCCAGCACAAGCACACCGGGGTCCCAGTGCTATCTGGAGACTCATAATTGAAAGTTCGCTCATCATTGATCGTGGTTTCTTGCATGGCAAGTATTTTTTCTGCCAGGAGGGAAGGCAGACCAGCCTAGTAGGGGCACCTGTATGCTAAGACATCTCCGGCAAGCCCCCGATGTCAGAGCAGACAGCAAGGGAGCAGGCACGGGGCAGCACCCTTAGGTGCAGCCTGGGCTGCCTCTCTCCAGCTGCCCGTGCTGCACAGTGAGCTCGTGAGGCTGTGATGTCCATGCAGAGCCTCCTTCCATGCAAGTGAAATTCCTGATGATGGCTTTGTCTTTGCACCTGGGAAGAAAGCAGGCGGTGTCTGCTTGACAATCCGGTGCGCCTGGCTCTCCGGATGTCTGCGTGCCAGGCGTTACGGCGCCAAATCCCAGCTCAAGGCAGCAGAGGTTTCAGTGCTGAATGTCATTCCCACAGCTGGCTGCTCCAAGAACCTGAAAGTGGGCAGCAAGATGCCCTTCCTGTTCAGCACGTTGCCCAGACACTGTTGGCTGTGGCTTAGGCCAGGTTTTCCATCTGTACATCATGCCTGGATTAAACTTTAGAAGCTTCTGCAGAAGCTGGAAGTCAGGATCGGAGCTACAGCAAGCAGCAGCGTCAGGGTCAGTGATTTTGTGAGGCACAGGGGAGCAGAGTAGAAAACACAAGAATGAACAATTTTATCACATCTTCAGAAAACACCATCTATGCTTGGAATAAACAGGCGTGAGCACCGGAGACAGCCCTGCAGTCCGAGTGGGGGCACGAGAAGCTTCTTGGCAAGTCTCCAGGCTTCGTGGGAGAGATGCAGTCCTTAGCAGCTCTCCTAAGGAGCCGTGGGAGATGCGGTTTCATTGTATCAGCACATTTCAAAATGTCAGCAACAATCGGAATCAAATGCTACAGTGCTGTAACTGGCACAGTAGTAGTGTAATAATAACAGTAATATTATTATGGAGTTAAGTGGCTACGTTAAGACACTGCACTCACAGGGCACACGTGCTTGAGAAGCTTGCCCTGCTGCTTGCTGAATGCCTTTCTTTGAGACATTAATGGTGATGTACTGTGCATGGCCCTCAGGGTGGCGTGGTCAGTGCTTGGGAAGTGCTAACTATCATTGTGTTTGTTGCCTATCACCATCCAGCCCAATTAACCTGACTTCTCTAGCCTCAGCTTTGCTTCCCTGCCACCACCAGCTTCTCTGCCTCTGCGAACGTACTCCCTGCCCTATGGAGGTGGTTCCCCCTAGCTCTGGGTAAAGTGGCCCACCCTTTCTGCATCCTCCACAACTTAAATTCACTGAAATAGGATATCTGTGGCCAGAGTGCACCACCCCTCCTCCTCCTTTGCACCCACTTGCAGCAGCAGTGCACCAACCATCCCTCAGCAGGTGCTTCCTCACTGCGGCCCAGCTCAGCCCATGCCTGGTGTAGGATAGAAGAGAAAAACCACGCAGCAGGCTGGGGCCATCTCAGCTGTGAAAAAAGCATGGGGAGTGGGCTGGTGGCTGGTTTGACATTCCCAGTAGTTCCCAGGTGTTCTGGCAAAGCAACAGAGGTAGAGCTAAAGGAACAACAAAAGCAACAAAATGTAAATAGAAATGCGACTTGCAGAAGGTGCCGAGACTGTAGCAGTTCTGCCATGTCCTGGTCTGCGAGAAATGGGACAAACGTGGTCCGTCCTGCAGTCCCTGCCTTTCAGACCACACAGGCAGGAGGTCTGAATCTTCTGTCTTCCCCAGGTGGAGGAGGTACACAAAAGGAAGGGTTGAATCCTGCATGAGCAGCTGCAGAGGCGTCTTTGCACTGTTGGTGCTGGGAGCTGGAGCGGAGGCATGGGCTGGGTTTGAGAAGCTGGCCTGCGTTCAGTGCACAACACTTCCCCGCCTGGCAAACTCACAATTCACTTGAGAGGATGCCAAGGAAGAAAATGATATTCTTTGGTTTGGATATCATACTAAAAGGGCTGACGTCTTTGAAGGGAACATACAGGAGTAATGCGTATGGATATGTCTCACAGAGGTAAGCTGCAAAACCACACAACTCTTCACCAGGCAGAAAAAAGCGCACAGGGCTTCGTAGTGAAAAGGGAGATGGAGCATCCTGCTGACCCATGGAAAGACCATGCTCAAATGTTAACAAGAAGGCTGACTTCTCTGCTGCCAGCCAGGCACTTGAAGGGCAGGCTGCATCTATCCCGCATCCATTCTGCAGGTCGGCGACCTGCTGTTACATGCAAATGTGCCAGGGAAAAGGTCAGCAAAGGAGTAAGTACCAAAGGGCTGCAAGAGAAGGGAGAAGGGATCCAGCTGAATGTCAAGGGCTGAAATGAACCTCGTGTCTTCCAGGCAGAAAGGCTGGCAGCCTGAGAAATGATTCTTATTTACACCTACAAGAACCGGTGCCAGACACACAGATGATGGGATGGCTGGGCACAAAGGAGTGAAGTATCGACCGGTGGATTCTTCAAAGATGGGAATAGCAGAGAGCTATCAATCCAAGTCACCAAGGGAAGGAGAGTTAACTGTCTTGCACGCACTCTCACTCACACACACACACAGAGACCTGCAATTGCTTTGCCAGTTTGGCTCCAGTCTTCCACTGACTCGTAATCCGGCTACTCGATCATTTCTAAGTAAAGGGCTGTCAGCGCATCCCACCAGCTTGATCAAACAAGTGCTTCAGCCCCAGAAAATCCCACCAAACCTTTCTGTTCGTGCAATGCCAAGATCAGGTTTTCATGTTCCCTTTGTGGTCAGTGCAGCAAGAGGTGAGTTTACCAGGAGGTGACCGATCCTTTCCTAACAAAGGTTTTGAAGGGGTTGTGGCTGAACTGCCCCCGATACCTCTGGGTTCCTCTACAGAGCCTGCCTGGCCAGCTTTGACATGGGTTTGCATTACAGCAGCCGATGTTGCTTTCCAAGTCCTATCAGTAGTCTTCATTCAAGAAAATTTCTTCTGCCAGTTCTTTGCATTTCAGGGTGGCTGCAGGAAATAATAGAAATGTTTTGGGGCTACTGCGTTGGCTGTCACAGAAGCCATGGATTCCCTTGGTATGTCTTCCATCGCCTTCTCCTCTGCATCTCCAGACCTTGCCATAAAACAGCATGATCAACTCTCCCTTTCTCCCATCCTTTCTTAGTTTCCTCCATTTAGATGACATGAATGTAAGGCGTACCCAAGTAACTGCAAAGTTAGAGGCTCTTTTCTACCATTTTGAATGTCGCAGGTTTGCTAGGATCTGTGATTTTTAGAGAAGGTAGCTGTGCCCTGTCCAAGCACAGCAGCGTCCAGGTACCTGCAGCAGCACCACTGCTCCCAGCCTGGGGTCATTCTGGGCAAGAAGTCCCACTTAAGCAGCATTTTTCCCCTGCTATAATCACAGGTGTTATTCCCATGGGATCAGCATAGGCATATCCTGAAGGGACGTTATCCTCAGGAAATATCTCTGAACTAAAGTCATGGGAGCAGGACCAGAGAGATGTAGCAGACTGCCCCAATGAGGTTTTGTTTGGATATTAGGAAAAATTTCTTCACTGGAAGGGCTGTGAACCACACCGAGAGCAGCCAAACCCACGAGCCACCTAATTTCGTTGAGCTATGGCAACGCTTTCACTAGCAGAGACCTGCAAGCTGTACCAATATGACAATGAGCTAAGAGAGTCCCAAAGTGCTACCACCTATGCGATGCCTCCATCGGCTCCCAGTCAGCAAAGGTCTTCTGTACTTGTTCAGTCCCCTAGAAGCACAGCGGTGCCTGACCCCTGAAGGATCCTGCCCTCGGACAAATCCTCCCTTGGCCTGGCAGTTCAGCGAGGTAGCCTCACCCCCCTGCCTGGGGAACACGCTGCCGTTTAAGACTTGCTGAGCAAGCCCTATGAAAATTAACACGTCGTGCCAGGGAGACAGTAAGGGATGATTAATGAACACAACCAGTGGAAGGGGGGAGGAAGGAATCGGGGGAATAGATTTGCTAAATCGACGGTATATAAAATGTTTGTTCCTGCCTGAAACAGCAAGGTTGGCAAACCCCACCATGGGCCAGTAGCTTGGGTTAAGTGAGAAGGCCACGGACCCGTAAATTGTACATCATCTATATTCAGATGTACAGGCTTGTAGCCTCTCTGGTCCAGTGAGCCCAGTAATGAAAGACTTTAGAGCTGCCCACGACGTAAGATCAAGTGCCCTGGTTGTTCTAGCTCTGTTAAGGTTTTAGATTAGAATTAATTTTGTTAATGGCATTTTCAGTGCATACGTCTCCTTCTCATTCAAGGGTTATTGCGTGTGCTTTCTGCAGAAGTCAGAACCTTGAGGGATGTGCAGGAGAGACTTTTATCCCATGAGTAAAAACAGAATAACTAAACAAAGCAAGGAAGTATTTGGTATCAAAAGATTTGTCCCAAAGAAAAACACAGGGTTGTGCAAAACTTACCCAAAACATTTCTAGTGCTATTTTTATCACATGATTTTTTTGCTCAGGAAAGTTGAAACAGAATCTGCCAATACACCTTTTTTTCCCCTCTACTGTGTATAACTCAAGTGGCTGAAAACTTTATATTGAAGCTTTTTTTTTCTCCCAGGTTTAGGAACAGGTATCTTCTTGGCAGCAAGCGTGAGCAGATCTGTATTGCTGATGAGCAAGGGGGGGGTTCAGCTGCTAATTTGTTACTGCAGAGGGGTTCAAGAGCAGGAGCACAATGTTGTCAGAACTCAGAGGCCTCATAATGGTGCTGCTCGCTCGCTCCTAGAAGCAGTACAGTTCCCCCAGGGACAAAAAGTTCAACAAGTAAAAACCCCCTGATGTTACCGTGTCCTGCACGAAGCAGAGCCTTCCCCTGCTCCTGCAGGATGGGCACTGCTGTCCCGTCCCCTGCCACCTCCCCCCACGCCATCAGCCTTCCCCAGGTGATCGGAGGTTGGACAGAGATTCACATCCACAGAAAAATGCCTCCGGGAAGTCAAAACTCAGGGGCTGGAGGACTCCTCCTTTGCATGTCTTATTGGCAATGACTTTCCTCGTTCATTAAGGCTGACATCTGCTATTGATATCAATTATGATAATTAATGAAACATTTCACTGGCTGGGGCTGGCATTCTGTCAGCAGTTTCCCGCTGCAGGCTGGTTGATGGTATTAGCGGCAGCACAGAGGAGTTATGCAGGTAGCTGTATTGGATTTGGAGAGCAGTGAGATCAAAAGATCCCATCACCATTGGTGCTAGAACCCCCCGTGGAAAGGCAGATGGGAAGGAGAAGGAACCTGTAGAGACATGATGGATGGGCCACCTGCACTAAGGCAGCAATGGGAGGAGCTCCAAGAAAATTGTTTAAAGTCTTCCCCCTCCCTGTTCTGCCTGTTGATGAACTGTCTTGCAAAAATCACAGAGCCCCAAGGCATGGATTTTCAAACAAGACCGAGTGCAGGGCTCGGCTTTCTCTCTGTGTTGGACACCTGGATTGCTCAGATGCCTTTGAAGTTCCCTCAAGGTGCCTGCCTGCATCTTGCTGCCCAGAAGCATCCTGACAATGTAGCTTTGTAAGATCAAGATGCCCAGCTCTGTCTGCAGAGCAATAAACGCTGGATGTGCACAGGGGCCCTTCAAGGCTGTCCTACATCAATCATCAGGTGGGCTAAGGACAGAGCGTTGCATTTCTGCAGTGGAGCTTATCTCAAAGACCCTGGGGTGCTTTTGAAAACACTCCCTGCCATTCCTTCAGCTCTCCCAGCATAGAGAGCTTCTCCACAGAGAAGCTTCCAGAGGAGGCGTCCCTCGCCAGCACAACAATTACTTGTTCCAGGAGCTCAGTGGGCAGCCAGGCCCCAAGCTGTCCCACTGCTGCTCTTTGTGTGGCAAACACAATGGACAGGCTTTATAGTCCTCGCAGAGGCTTAACACATCCCTTGCATCTCAGCAGAGCTCCCTTGTGGAAAAAAAAAAGTTTCAAAAGCATGCATCATTCCTTTGGACTCATCCCAGTTATTCAAACCAGGTTTGGTGATAATCCCTCCCTCTCTGCATTGTGGCCGGTGGCCAGGAGCAGCCACTTCTGCTGTCAATTGTGGGAGCAAACCAAATCCCACACCTGGAGAGAGGTTGTCCCAAGGGACTTGGGTGCAGAGCACTGGGAGCAGCAAGGCACTGCAGGGCTGTACCTGAGCACTGGGAGGACGTGGTTCATTTATTCTTGCATGGCTTAGGTGTACAGACCAAGGTGCTTTGGTTCCTCTCAAGATGCTCAGCAGAGTGTGCTGCTGTGTAGAAACAGGGAGATTAGGAAGGAGGTCCCAGGACAGTGAGGGCTTATAAAGCTCCTTCCATGTCCAGTCAAGGCACTTGTGGGGTTCTCAGTTACAGTCTCCTTCTCACCATATGAATGTCTGACATTTCATAAGATGTTTTCTCTTGACAGGCTAAGGGAGATAATTCTGAGTAATTTCCCAGGAGAAGTGAGGGTCGAGCAGGGAATCACAGGGGCTTCTGCTTTTTTGGAAATGTCTTGGAACATCCTAAAAAAAAATGTCTGTAATTTCAAGCTTGTAAGTTCCTTTAAAACTCTCCTGTCCTCTTGACTTTACTGTTGTTTTAAAGTTCTTCTGACCTTTATTTTCTCTCTTTAGTTTCCTGAGTAATAAGACTGTAAGGAGCAATATGGGATTTGGGCGGCTTTTTTTTTTCCCCGCTTGAGACAGAATGGTATTTGAAGTCACAAGGTGAACGAAGCAAGCTTTAAGCTGGAGAGACGCTGTAGCAGTCCTGGAGCTGACTGATAGCAAAACAAGCAGTCAGTTATTAGAAGACACAAATCACTCTAAAAGATTAAGTACTGAAAATAATAGCCATGCAAACCTTGAAGGAAGGGGGATGTCGGAGGCAAAGGTCGTTAATTGAGTGGTGAAATTTTGGCTACAAGTTAGTGGGGAATTGTCTTCTTTAAGCAAAGAAAAAAATGTATCTGCTTCTATTCTCAGTGGCAGTGGTAGCGTATGGCGATTGCTGTTGTTGAATGTTTCTAGGCTTGGTGTTAATTCACTACTCCAGCGGATCCAAAGTAATCATTCTTCCTTGCACTTTTTCTGCTTTATTTTATTTACATATTTGACATTTCTGTAGCACTCTTGCTGTCTATCTGAACATGAAGCAAGATTAAAAATGCTCAGCAATTAAGAGCTCTGGAGATAAATGCAGCATGTTTAATCTCATAAATTGCTTGTATGGGCTCATCAGGGGAGGTGCACGAAGGAATCAGGTGTCCGTGTGGAAGCAGCATCCTTCCCTGCCCTGCCAACACGCCGCAAAGCCCTGCACTTGGCCACATCACAGAAAAAGCCAAGATCCAGCCAAAGCTAGAAAATGCTTTGGGAGCCAGGGCTGAAAGAAGCTAGTGATAAACTCATTATTAATGTTTGTTTTATGTTGGTTTTTTTAAGTGTACCTAAAGGCTTGGAAACTGCTCGGGAGTCACAGCAGCACTGATGCCTGAGGAATCTCTCCATTCATGCAGTGCTGTGAATCACACTGACCCTATTTTGCTAAAAAAATGCAAAATCTCTTTTTGCTAAAGAAATGCAGGCCAAAGTCATGGGACTTCACAAAGCTTTGCTTATTTTCTTACTATTTTCTTGACTGCAGAAATGTGCATCCTAGAAACTCTTCAGAGTTCTCTTCTTTCATGGTGTATTTCTTTGAGACTTGCATCATTTGCCCAAATAGAGATGTTCCTTTTGATCCTTGAACAAGAAATCCTGCTCTACACTATGCTATGGGCTCCGTTTTTCAGAAGAAAATAGAAATATTATACTAGTACCACTGCCCATCAAGGTGAGCACCTTGTGCCACACAGCTAGCAGCATCCGAAACTGCAGCTCTTTAGGTAAAAAAGACCTAGAGGAAAAAAAAGACCTGGAGGAAAATGACTACATTACCTGCCAAATACACTAGTTAAATTGTTTTAAACTCTTCTGGCTCAACCCTTTTATTCAGAACTGAAGTGGTGCGAATCAGTGCAGTCTACTTTGGTTCCAGAGGTTTTCTTTTTACTGTGAAATTGCAGCAAATGGCATGAATTTCTAGGGCATTACCTGCTCTGTAGGGACTCTCCAGAGTACCGCCAAGTTTTGTGCTTTAAAGTAGAGTAAGCAGCAGAAAGTTATTCTAAAACACACCAAAAATAGCCACATGGAAAGGAAGTTATAAATTCTCCTCTTCCTCTTCTTTGCATACTAGCAAGTCCAAGGACAAGTGAGCGAACTTTGGGTGACTCTGCTCCTAACTAAAGGTGTTTACACAGTGGTTTAATGCAGTTGAATTAACCCACTTTAAATCCCCAGCATTAATTAACTGCGATTATTAACCAGCAGATTAAATTTCTGAGCACCCCCTGCAGGGATGAGCCTTAAATAAAAAATCCTTCAGAGGTGTCGGGTTTGTTCCACAACAGGCAAAACAGGAATTTGTGGGGGGCGTTGACCAAAAGAAGTCTTCCCAAACCTACTTCAAATGTTGGGTAGGGGAGCATACCTGGAGGTCTGGACAGCCTCTCAGGCTCCTGCAATTTGTTCATACTCTACTCGTTGGGACTTTGCTCCTCTTTCAATTCTCTATTGCAAAGCAAATCCATGTCAATCTAAATCTATTTTCTTTCTGTTTGTATTGAAACTGAGACTAACCCAGACACTTTTATGAAATATTGAAACACATGGATTACTACAAATATTTTTTCTTCTAAAAATGCACATACTGTTTGTAATTCTATTTTTCATTGGCAAATCCTTCAAATAAAAGAAACTTGCCAGCTCCAGAGAGGCAAGTGTATGGTAGTTACATATTCATTTATCATTTCATGCTGTTCAAACATGTGCTAAATACTTTATAGAACAAATAAAAGACAGGCAGAAATCTTTGCCCCAGTGAAAACAGGAAAAACCCAGGGATTTAAACCAGAATCTCATTCTGTCCATTTCAAAATATTTCCAAACTAAGGCTTCTATCCGTGTGCACACATTGAATACAAGCAAATTCCCATCAAGGAGATAAGACCAAATTGCAATACGAGGGCCCATATACTAGACAGTTATTAGCTCTTAGTCTGAAACATAAACTGTTTTCTACCCTTGCTAATACTGGTAAAGTTGGTGATATGTTTATTCAAATTTCCCTCCCAAAGTATATTTATAGCTGTATATATAAGTATATCGGGGTTGACTGGAGTGATTCCCTTAATCAAGTAGAACTAATTGAGTTGTTTTCCCTGGGAAATGCGAAAATGCTTTTGAAAAAGTAAAAAAATGGTGTGCTTTGAATTCATTAAATGGCCCAGGAATGACTTTATTATCAATTTAATTATGAAAAAATGGAGAATAAAAAAAATGAAGTGAGGTCATCTTTTTCTGTCTTCTTCAATGGTCTTTGAAGATCAGTTCTGGAAAGTGTTGCTGGTACAGACTTAGGAGAAATGGAAATGCTCCACTGTGGTTGCACTTCAGATTGCAACCTAAGATGCTTTTTTTCTTTCTCACCCCAAGGATACAGCAGCAATCATTACCTTTATATATATATATATATATATGATATTCCTTCCCACTCATCTTTTTGTTTGAACGTCTGCATGAAAAAATGTAAAACATTTGAAAATGTTGTTAAGGGAGGAAAAGAAATCAATGTATGTGACCTTCACTTGGCAGCCTTCAAAAGTGGTAAAAGCCATCAGAACCAGAAGGCCTTTAGTGTGTTTAGCTGTGATTTGTAGCTGATCTCCTCGACTCCCAACAACTCCATGAGTTTCATGCATAATGCAGCAGCAGTTTTGATTGAAGTCAAAAAATCTGCTGACAGAATGTAGTGTCAGGCATCTGGGGAGATGTCTAATTAATTATTATAATTGACATCCACACCAGATGTCTGATATATGACGGTCTCTTTGTTGATAAAAGGTTTTGGTAATTCTGTTTGAACAGCACTTTCAGAACAATATGTTTTCCATTTAGGTCACAAGGAAAAAAATATGATTTATTTTTTTCAGGAAATTGAATTCTGTCGGATAGCAGCATTCTTTCGTCTTGCCTTCCAACCTCTAACCAGCCTTGAAAATGCATGGGATGAAGGATGCGATGGAAAAACATTCATCACCGTGTTGACCACTGATCAAAAGCACTTAGCTGGGAAGTGCAGGATCTGCCATCATCTTTTATTTTCTATAGACACAAAGCAGAGTAGCTGATCTGACATCTGTAAAAAAATAATAATAATAAAAAAGTGAAAACCTCAATCAAAGAGCAATTCTCAAATGGAAAGCCACTGTGTTAGGTTATCAAGGAGGGTCAACAGCTTTTGAGTTCTTTCAAGTCATTATAATACTTCTAGGGCTCCTTGTATTGAAAAGGGACAAAGTACACAGTAACCTGAACCTTTTGGCCCCAAATTCAAACCAAGTCTCATCCCAGAAACTTTTAGTAGTATGAAATAGCTTGTCTGGCTTTCTGCCTTACTAATTCACATTCTTCTGCATATTCTTTTTTTTCTTTTTGGCTTGGGACTGCTGAGAAAAGTTCTTCTTATGGCATGTTCACTCTGGATAAAAGTACAAATCACTTGGAAAATCCAGTTTTATGAGCTTTCCAGAGTACTTGATGGATCACAGAGGCTTCATTTCAGGCAGCCTGTTATACCAGCAGGGCTCAGATGATGCTCACTTCATTCTCTTGCTTCATGAACTGGTAGGACCATCTTCGGCCATCTGCAGAAGCTGTCTTAGCTCTGACCGGAGGTAACTACAGAGAGCAGAGAGGGCACCTGCTTCTTCCCACCACTTTAAACTGCTTCTTTTTCTTCAGCTTTACAGTAAGTCTATGTGACTTCTGAAAAAAAAAAAAAATACAGAAAAGTTCTGCCCATGCTTACAGCAGATGAGAGTCAGCTCTGAAGCAGAACATGCCGATTCTCAGGACCACATGGACCTGCACTCAGGCCAATAAGCACTACTCAGTTTTTAACCCATATTAATGAAAGTGGCAATCTGGATGCCTACTTCAGTGTAACACCTCTTTAAAGTAAAATAAAGCTGTTTGCAACCGCACTGGTTATTCTGTGCCCAATTGTGGGCACACCGTGAAATTTTCCAAACCATCTGGTGGACTTCACCTAAGCTTGATGTAAGAGTAGGGCATTGTCAGATGAGTGCTTGCAATATATTTTGAGCCATTTAAGAAGCTACCTGCTCTCAGCTCTAAATTGCGGCTGCCTTAGCTGGGACATTGTCTCTGACATCCATTTTGGTGCAAAGTATGACAGATTGACTTAAATTGCCTGTTAAAATTCCCTGTCTAGAAGTAACCAAATACACTGCAGATATTTCAAGGTATTTTGATGCCAAAAGAAGCAGATAGGCACTAGTCAGCATTTCAAAGTCTGGAAGTACTAATTTGCATCCTAGATATCCAATTTCCTTTCCAGATGTGGCTTGCAGATGCAGGGGTATGCAGGCATCTGACCTTACATAGACACCTAAACACAAAATGATTTTAATGGGAATTCAGGCACTTGGTATGGGGCTTCGTTTTACATTTCTTCAATCATCTGAAATTTAAATGTCTTTTCTTAGCTATTTCTGAAGAGACTCTTTACAGTTACTGAAGAGATTTATAGTTATTATGCTGTATAGTTATATATGATATCCCCCATGCTGTGTAGGAGTTAAGTGCCTTGATACCTTTGCACGTGTGTCCCTAAAGGTTTGCATCTCTTCTGGAAATAGGACATAGGCATCTATGTTACCTAACCTTATGTATGTGTTTTCTGAGGGTGGCAAACTAAAGCAAAGCTTAACATGAGAACAAAGCCCTAGCATGAAACCGTAAGAAGAATTATCATCCCCCCCAGCATGAAGGTGCTGAATTTCCAGTTGAAACAGCAGCTTTATGCTGAGTTACTAGCATTGTCTTTTTGTTTTATGGATAGCCTTACTTGCTTAACAGAATCAAAGAAGATAAAGTACTTGCATGGATATGTATTCACTGCTGTTCTGTTGGTAGTGATTTGAAACCTTTCACTCCTGTGATGTTAATGTCACTTTTAATATTGCAAATTCGCTAAGATGCCAAGCGAACAGCATTTAAATAATATCTTTACAGGACTGATGTGTTTTTGGGTGAGAATGGTTGTGGCTTTTTTACTAGCATCCTTGCAAAGTATGTAGTCTGCAGCCTCCTGCTTTAATTTCTGATATAAATGTAAATGGTAATTTTAACATTTTAGATACTAACTTGATTTCATCTGATTTTGGCAAGACACGTGCCATGTATTTTACAATTTAAAAATCAGGTTTGAAAATGTCAGCTTTCATGAGCAGGCGGGCTGTGTCATTTACAGCACACCGAAGGCACGTGGCAGATAAGGTAAAGTGGGGCTAAGGAGGCATTTAGACATGATTTGCATAAGAGAAGGGTGCTGGGGGGGAAAGGCTAAACTATTGGGAAACTGGTTGCCTCAATATGAATATCTAAATGAAACGCTGTTGGACGGCTTCTGACACTACAACTGCATTGCACCTTGGCTACTCGTTGTGCTGGACATTTCATAGTTGGATGCAGCAGCTAGCTTTAAGCCTGCAGGCCCTGCTCCTGTCTTCACGCTCTGGGTGCAGAACCGTTCCCTAACCCCCAGCCTGACCCTCCCCTGTCCCAGCTCCATGCTGTCCCCTCGGGTCCTGTCGCTGTCCCCAGGAAGCAGAGCTCAGCGCCTGCCCCTCTGCTCCCCTGGTGAGGGAGCTGCAGGCCGCCATGAGGCCTCCCCTCGGCCTGCTCTGCTCGGGGCTGAGCAAACCCAGGGACCTCAGCCACTCCTCATACATCTTTCCCTCCAGACCCTTTGGCATCTTTGTTGCCTTCCTTTGGACAATCCCTAATAATTTTATGTTCTCTTTATACTGCCATTCCCAAACCTGCACACAGTACTTGAGGTGGGGCTGCACCGGTGCAGAGAAGAGTGAGAATATGTAATATTTTGCGTCCCTGCACTATATAGTTTAACACTTGGTCGTGTTAAACTTCATGCGGTAGGTGACATCCCATCCCTCTTATTTGCCTAGAAATCTCTGCAAGGCTTCTCCACCCTTGAGGGAGTCAGCAGCTCCTCCCAATTTGTGTCATCTGCAAACTTTGTATACATTTGAGTCCTGCATCCAGGTCATTTATGAAAACATGAAAGAAAACGTCCTAAAATGGAGCCCTGGGAACCCCACAAGTGACTGCCACCAGCCTGAAGTAACCCCATTCACTATAACCCTTTGACCCAACCCGTCAGCCAATTGTTCATCCATCACATTATGTATTTATTTATGGATGGGGAGGACAGTGTCATGGTGAGAGTTTAAAGAGCTCTAACAGCTCTAGTTTAATGGTTTGTGTTTCAAAGGAGTGGGAGAGCATCCCTAAGGCCTGGGTGGAGTGGGACCAGGAAGCACGGGTGGTACCAGGGTACCTGTCACCTCCTCCTCACATCCCACTGATGCGGAACAGGTCGCACAGTGAGTAATTAACACCAAGCAAAGGACAAGGAAAGTTTCCAAGGGATGCAGAAAGGCACAGAGAGCTCTTTTCTGAGTACAAGTGTGAAGTCTCCCTGTCAGACAGCCACTCCTGTGGACTTTTGGTGCACAGGCTTCTAATTAAGAAACTAGAGGCCTGAAATCACTTGCTTTTATCCTGCAGTTTTTCTCTTGTAAGGATCTCCTGGGGTTCGGTTAGTCAGCACATTGAGGGGATTAGAGAGCCCTGGGAGATACCTTCAGAAATACTAGGGAGCTAATTAAAGCAGGCAAGGGGAGTTGGCCGGAGAAACAGTTTCACAAATACACAGACATTTAAAGGCACCAGCAGAAAATGCAAGACAAGGAGAAAGATGGAGCTTTAAAGAGAGGCAAACGGAAGAGACAGAGACAGAGACCACCTGCAAGCAGCAAGAATTATTAGCAAATTTCTTCTTCACCAGCAGCCGCGTTTTCCCTCTAGATTTTGCCCACAGGGACAGCACTATGGCCATTATGGAAATATTTCCTAAAACAACAGGAATCTGTTGCTCACTTCCAGTCATTAGCAGCTCCATTTCTCACATTCAGCTTCTGTGTGAGCATGCAAGGCAGTGGATGCTGCTAACACTGCCTTTCTCTTTGGTTGCTGAATGTTTCTCATTAAGAGATCCCGCTTTGCATAACTTGTTAGAGCACCAGAAAATCTGAAACATTTGGGCTCATGTTCTCCTTGATATTTGTTTGCACGGGGAAACAAATTGGAGTAAAAGTACAAAGTAACATTGGCTACCTCTAAGAAAGGATTCAGGGGAAAACAAACTGGCTTGCTGCTTTATAGAAATACCTACCATGATTCATTGAATAGCTCTTGCTATTCGGATAAGGAACCTGCAATTTGGAGGCAAAGTCTCCTTTGTACTAAAGATTTGGCTTTGCCATCCACGCAGCTTCCACTGAGCTGTAAGCCAAAAAGAAATCCCAGTTCGCATGGCCATTGTACGGGCTGTATCTGCTGGAGCCTCTCTGTCCTCTGTAGTGATATGGAACAGCCAGGCTTAAATCCAAGGAAGTAAGGGGCTTAGGAATCCTTGGAGGTTTCTAAGACCTTCTCAAGTTGGCAAGAGTCCCATAGGCTGGACAGGAGGTCTCCAGACATCCCTTCCCACCACTGCCTCTAACATTTTATTTATCAAATAGCCGAGTCCCACTATTGTCTCTTCTCTCCAGGGGCCAGTCTGCCAAAAAGATAAACGGCCTGGCAGTGCTGCAAGCTGCTGCATTTGCCCACACACCAAAACATGATGGAACTGCTCGAGGCTTTAAAATTCCTGTTTAAAAAAGGTTATGGGGGTTGAGGACGAATGAATGCCTGTTGAGAGCTATCTAAAAGCAAATTGTTTGTGCAAACAAACAAAAAAACAGAAGCAACAAGGGTGCTATCCTCTTCTTTGCGTGCTGGAACATTGCACAGCTCGTAAGTGGGTCTTGAAGTGGTCTCCAGCCCAGTGCCGACAGCGCCTACAGATGGAACTCAGCCCCAGGGAGTTGTTGGCTTGATGTGCTTGCCAAAAATCCAGCCATGACTCAGAAGTGCTAGGGAGAGTGCACACCGTGCTGAGAGGGTCCTGGGCAGCAGGGATGATGGAGAGCCAGTAGCAGCAGAAGGTCAGTGAAGCAAACCAAATTTGAGAGGAAGGGTTCACTCTCGAGAGGCTGAGAGAAAACAGCAATCACGGCAGTTAGCAAAATAATAAATAAGCCCTCCGTTTTTTTGTGAGAGAAATGGTCACAGCTGAGCAAATGCCTAGCAATGGGCTGTCTGGTGTGAATGATGGATAGAGAGAAGAACAAGGCTCGATGAGGTTTCATGAGCAAAGTAAATACATAAAAGCAACCGCTTGGCAGGAGAGCTGCAATGAGTGGGATATTTGGAGGTGGTTCTCTGAACGCATGCCCCTTAGCAGGGAGAGGCTCTCTGCTCAGAGCAAACTCATGGAATTGCACAGATTCAGGGAAGATGAAACCTTCTGGGTCAACTTTTGCAAATGATTTTGGCCAGAAAAAGAGATTTATTTTTTTATTTATTTGTTTATTTTTAAAAGGGAAAGCTTTTTCATCCTCTTGTTTTCAAACTGGAACATTTTGACTGTTTCAAAGCACTGTTTTCACTTCAAAATGGACTTAGATATTTGAAGAGGAAAAATAATCACACAATTCACACTGAAATGAAGAGGTTTTGTTTTGGGCCAGGCAGACATTGACAGCTTTAACCTTCTGGAGGTTTGGAGAGTGGCTGAAGGCTGTAGGAGGTGCTGATTCATAGACAGAAAACATCCATTGTAATAAGACCCAGAATTAACTATTTTTGCTCCCTTGAATTTTGTCACAAAATATTGTGGGTTTCAAAAGCAAGTGGGCAGATGAATGGGGAATGAATTCATGAAGGGCTATTAAGTACAAAAACATTGATAGGCAACTTCAAGCTTAAAATGTTCGGGAAAATAACAAAAATAACAAAACAAAGTGCTCACTGTTATTCTATCCATCTCTTCATGTCATTAACCACTTTGAAGAAAGAATCATGGGTTACCTGTACCTTTGGTCTGACCTGTAACAGCTGCTCTTGGATATTATGAGCTAAAACCAAAAAATGCTCTTGTTTTATTCCTTTATTTCCAAGCCCAAATTACATCATGAACTGAGTCATTTCTGCTGATATTCTAGCTCCTGCCAGGATCAGACCTAGTTCACACTGACCTCACTCGTTAGCCTCACTGTTGCATCAAGTTTTCATCTCTTACGGTAAAACTTATACAAATAAATGAGTTTTTCTCCCCTGCTTCTTCTCTCTTGCACCACTGCCACCATCATAAACGATGGGCTGTCACTGGTAGCTGCATCACCTGGGACAGTCCCACAGCTCAGCAGCATTTGGGGAGAAGAACCGTACTACAGGTATTGGTGGAGGAGAGGAGCAATCTTCGTACAGGGAGCTCAGATTTCACAACTAATGAATTTTGATCCGACCAGGGCTGTTTCCCAAATCCCACCATTAGTTTTTGCCCCAAACTCTCCCTGTCTGTCATCGTCAGCTCCTAAAGGAATGGTGAATTCTTTGGTGCAGCAGCCAAACAAAGCATGCAGAAAAACAAATACATTTCAGAGGAAATTAAATGTATTTTCAAGGGTTATTAGCAAAAATACACAAAAACCTATTTTGCATCAAGATAAGCATGCTGTTTGACCCAAAATGTCATGCTTTGCTGCATTGGTAGCTTACTTAGCCCTTTTGTTTAAACTCTCCCTTTTCACTTGCAAGACATTTTTTCAACAAATACTGCCTTTTTCCTCAGAGCAGCCCACTTAAGGCTTTCTTCCACAAACCCCAGGTGCAGCAGAGCACCACAGTGCTGTCTGCACCCTGCCTGCACCCTGTCTGCACCCTGCCTGCACCTTGCCTCCCAGCATCTCGCTCTGCTTGCTGGGGTATGCAGATAGACAAACCGCCTGTTGCAATGCAGCACGTTATCTAAAATTGTTATCTCCCCGTCTTCCTAGTCCCCAGGACCTCATTTGCTGATGACAATACGTTAATGAAAAGCTGTACTCGTCCCTTCTGTTGCGATTAAAGAAATGTCAAACCGTATTGTATTCTGCAGCAGCGCATAGCTGGTGTGGTCAGGTGGAAAAGGGGGTGGCAAATCCAGGGGGTTTCTTATTCTCCTGCCCTTGTATCAGACCGCAGTGAAACTTTAGAAGGGAGTTTTGGTAAGCTCTTGTGGCCACAGCAGAGGACAGATGTCCCAGGGTGTTTTATGTTACAGGGATCTGTCTGGAAGGAATTTGATGAGGCAATTCCAGTCCTCCAAGGAAGCTGTAATTCATGAACCAAAACTTACTATTGTTTAGGCATCCGTTATTCTGAGCAAAGTTTTGATCACTACCTTCATGGCATTGTAATTTCAGCAAAAGCATGGTCAATATATGGCTGTACAACAAAATACCATAGCATTACAAGTAATGGGATTGTAAATAGTCTACTCAACACCCTAACCTTAATACACAGCCACAGTACGTTCAGTTGTTACAGTACCCATCACAGCAGCATGGTAGCAGGCCAAATTGCTAGCATTTGGTAAGCGTTACCAAGAGACTCACAAGCAGTAGGAAAGTGCTGTGTTTTTCCATGCACAGAATGAAACAGATGTCTTCAGCAGTGAAATCCTCCCCGTGCTGAGGACAACACAAGCTGGCACTGAGTGCCGGGCTGGACGGCAATGGCGAGAGCTTAAAATCTTCTGTATCAGGTCAGACTAAAATCAGCCCAGGTCTCCCCGAAGTCAGTGCAGGGGCCTAAAGAGAGCATCAAAACAGGGTCCGTATGACGTGGTGCTTCCCCAGAGTATTATTTGTGTATCTAGTAACTCATCCCACAAGGACATCACAAGCCAGATGTAAGGTCATTGTTTTTCATAAACCTCGATCACGTTTTCAGTTCCATGAGTTTGCCCAGTAGCTCTTTGAACCTATATTTGTCTGCATCCACAGCTTCTTGCTTCTACTTCCCTAGCAGGGCAAAGCCAGCCTTTCAGCAAGGGACTTACAGCCCCCAGAGAGGGGTCAGCTAGGAAGAACATTTAATTCAACTGTGAGATGAATGAGCCTACAGGTAGATGTAAAAGTAATAGGTAGAGAACCTCTCCTTCATGATGGTGGTTGTTAAAATGTCCCCAGGGGCCGGCTTTAAAAGGAGACCCTTCAAAGGGTTAGAAGGGCAAAATGCATCAAGGGAAGCTGATAGGACATGGAATAGTCAAATTCTTTTTTGAGTCACGCAGGGGAACACAGTTTGATAACAATCAGAGCATTTGCAATCTCTCAAAAGGATTAGAAACGTCAGTCAAACTCAGGGCAGGGAGGTGTTAGTGAAAATAAAATTAGGAAAAAAAAGTAAAATAAAATAGTAGGGAATGAAAGTAGATAGGGACTGCGCTAGAGGAGTTTGCTAAGTGCTTTCATTGACTTCCACTTTGAATCGTGAACTGAGTCCAAAGTCTATATGGTTTTGAGAAGCCATTTCCTTATAGAAAGCACAAATAGCAACTTAGAGATGCTATTCTAAGAAGCACTTGTCACTGTATTCATTCAAAGTTGCAACAGTGAGTTGTGCCAGGATTTTTTTTTCAGCCCTGCTAATTCTCTGTCAGCTCTATCCTTCTAGGTATCTAGCTCAATCTCAGACTGTGAAACCGTTTAAGAAATTGAAAAGCTTTTGATTCTTAAAAAAGGCAGTAATGCAAGTATGAAAAATATAATTTGGGAGTGGATGTAATAACATTCCTACAGGCATTCAAGCAAAGAAAAACCCTTCTGGTGAAATCTACCCCTTTCTAGAGCAGTTCAGGCTTAAATGGGATATAATTAGGTAGAGCAATTGTGCTGCCTTTGGTCTAAAAAATGGACTTCACCCTTAATAGGACAAAAGATCAGTCAAAACTACATTTTGAAGGAAAATTCATGTTTTCAACAGAACTGGGTTTTTAATGACCAACCACCTCTAGCAGAAAATGTTACTATTTCAACAGAAATCCCAGCTATTTTTTGCCAGGAGCACAAATATTATTACTCAGAAGAGTGAGCATTGGCTTGTGTGGCCTGCAGAGCTGGTGCTTGGGAACTCACCCCCCCAGGGCTCCTCCGGTGCTCCTCTGGGCCCCACGGGGAGGTGACATGTCTTGGACTACCGTGACCACCAGCATGGGAAGGAGAACAGCCACCTGCAGCAGCACCTGCAATGCCCACTGCAAACTGATTGTTTTTCCCTGTGGAATACTCACACCTACATTCAGATGTTTGAACACAACATCACATTTCTCTCAAAAGCTAAAAAAATAAAGGGGAGCATTTGGGAGTAGCCATAAGGAGAACTTTGAGGAAAGAACCATAAAAAACACTGTATTTAACAGTGCAAACACAGATATTGTGTGCATAAAAAGATATAAACTATTTCATACTATACATGAAACAATATCCATATTTCATATAAATATCAACATTGTGCATACCATAATATGCATCTATTTTTGTAAATAACCATATATACAGTAATATAAACGCATGTATTTTGGTATGCAGTAGGCAGCCCAGACGTCTCGGACACCCAGAGCAGGGATGACGACAGCACCCGGCCGTGTCGGCTGAGCCCCGGGTTGGGTTTGTTCTCAGGCCCTGCAGCCCGTTAGAAGGCAGACACGCTGCCACGTGTGCACACACACATGCACACACTGTGATCTCTTCTGGGGATTTGACTTTGATTTTTACCTGTTTGCTTTAATATGAAGTAAAAGGTCATCTTAGAGTAACATTCCACAGTATTCACTGTTTATTCTCGGTTGGAGATGCAGCATCTCTCTTATCTGACATTTCCACGACAAATTAAGTTCCTCAGACACCTTTTAAGGACGCAAAATGATTAATATCTAACACAACTCTGAGATATAATAAACTCTGCCTATCACTCCTGTATTTCTGCTGGTGTGGTTTTAATGCATTTCTCTTCAGGGCAGCTCTGTGGTAGGGCAGCCCCTCTTACCCTTATTTTACATGTCAGGAGGGGATGCACAGACTTCAGAAGTTATGAGGCTTACCTCCTTCATTTTAAACAGCCCTCACCTTTAGGAACATCCTGCTCTCCAGCACCTGGTTACAGGTAGGACTAGAGCAACAGTGTGCATTAAAAACCTCCTGCACTTCATTTCCTCCCACCATGTTCCCTACATCCTCTAGTTCTGACAAACTTCTCTGAGCATGGCCAGAAGACTGAAAAGACAAGGAGACACCCAAAAAAAGGGTGATCCCACGTGACTCAGCTTCCTTAGGAAGCCAGCCTGAAAACAGCAAGAAGCATTTCCAGGCTCCAAGCACAGAGAAGAAAAGATCAACAGCAGCACAAGCAAACAGCCCAAGAGGCAGCAGCCCCCCACGCCTTGCAGCTAGGAGCTGGAAGAAATTGCCAATCCGTTTTTGCAGAAACTCAGCAGCTTTGAACGCACTTCAGAAATGCTGAAAACAATCTGGTTGAAACAATAGATGAAGTGGCAAAGGGAGCAGCTCTCCCACCCTGCATCCAGGATGAGGTGCGGCAGGATGTGCTGCTGAGGATGCATCTGCCCTTTCTTTGGGCTCGCATCCAGCCTGGATCCAGGTACTGGAATGAGGAGTCATGGGTAGGGCAGTTGTGTGATGGAGGTTGAATCGGGAAGTTCAGCACTGTGTTTCTCACCTCATTTCAGGGAGTTTCTGGCATTAGTGGTTCATTGCTGCATCTCCACAGCATGTTGAAGCCAGATACATCACCCATGGCATCGTGGCTCATTAGTGTTGGCTTGGTGGTGGCTTCTAGACTAGAAACACTTTGCTTCCAGGTTGGAGGACACACAGACACATCATTATCTTCTCTTCTCTTCTCTTCTTTTTTTTTTTTTTTGTTTTGTTTTTGAGGGAATTGGAGGCTTTCTAGTAAACAAATGAGGGTCTGCCTAGTTAGGAGAGATTTCGAAAAGCTCATCAAGACTAACTCTTAAAATGGATAAATGAAAGCATATTAAACAACCTATGTAGACACACTCATTTGGAATTAAAGGGTCTGTAATTAAGTTTTACTTAATTCACTTTTGAAGTGACTTGAGCCAAATTGAATTAAGGCCACTTTAATTTTAAATGAAAGTATCCAGACCTGGATTTAATGTAATTTAACTAATCCACTTGCAATTCACACCACTAGTTAATTTTGGATTAATTTCCCCTTGTAAGCAAGCTCTTAAACAGACCACAAGAAAGCAACTTTATTTTTTTTCCCTCTTCCATCTAGAGAGGGAGCCACAGAACTTCTTTTTAAAAAAAAAAAAAAAAAAAAGGAAAAAAAGCACCTCTGCTCTGTGAAGTTTAACCCCTTTTCATTCTTTTTCATCATGCTTGGGGTGAGCCTCATGAAGGGTCTGGAAGAAGCCTCCAGTGACACCCTCAGCCGAAAGGAGACAGAGATGTTCCTCTGATGCTGCTCCTCAACAGCCATCAGTGATGTCCCCTCATGTAGGACTTTCAAGCCCACCTTCAGGAGAAGGTTTCATATGGGGAAAATAAAATCTGGCAAATGGCTCTGGGAAGGCAGCACTGAGGTTTGTTGGCCTGGCCTGAGTGGGGGTCAGAATCCAGGCAGACTTTTTGGTCAACTGAAGAAGGGCAGATCCCAAAGAGCTTTGGCAAGGCTTGGGAGTGGTGCTGTGTGCTGCATGGTGGGACTGGAAAGAGTCCAGCCAACAAGCTCTGTTAATTAATACCATTTAAAAAGCTGCATTGGTCACTTTTAGGAGCCCTGAGCTGCGGCAGCAGCATGAGGCGATGATGTTGCCCCAGGGCAATTAAAATGAGGGATCTCTTTGAAGCTTCTGACAACAACAAGCCATTAATAGAGCAACCAGCATGTGAACAAGCAATTGTGGGGCTGGAAGGGATGTCAGGAATTAGAGGAGAAAAAACATTTGCAATAGAGGGTCAGCACAGCTAATGCAGATGGCAGATACCCAAGATTTGCTGCCTCTGATTTGAAGTGCAGAGTTTCAAATGCAGCTCAGTTCATCCCAAGGCACTTAAGGGTTTAGGTAACCCTACAGCAGGGCACAGGAACCCCTGACAGCTTGGGTTTCATGCAGAGAAGTGCTGTGCTCCCATCGGTAATAAGAGCAGTGATAATTTTCATTACTGCAGCATGCAGTGGGCATTGTCTGTTCACGCAGACTTTGATAAAAAGATGTTCTCAAATCAAGAGAAAACAGCAGGCTTCCAAAAGGATTTAGGGAGTCAGAGAGCTCATCCTCCTCTTAATCCTCAAGGGACTGATAGATCCACGCATCCCTTGCGTCATCTCCCCATAAACCCACCTCAAGTAACACCTTGCACCTACCTAAAGCACTAGTGAGATCCTCTGGCATCTGTGCATCGTGGTGGCGTGGGGAGGAATGAATATTTCATGCAGGCATTGCATTTCTGGAGTAAGGAGTAAGGTTCAGGAGATTTCACCAGGAATAGAGCCGGCAACTAAGCTCATCTGTTTTTCATCAAAACCAGAGCTTTTATGGGTTCGAATTCAGAAGCTGCTTTTCTTCTCAGCCACAAGCCAGAGCAGTTTAACTGAGAAATCCTGCCTGGGAGGTGCAGCTTGGCTCCAGGGTGCCAACACCCTTCCCTACAGCACCTTTCATTTCCTAAATCAAACTACACTTCCCAGAAGGCCCCTTCCCCGGCAGCGCCTCTAGGCAGGCCCATGGCTAGGGCTAGTTAGAGTTTAGTTTTTCAGGTATTTGACTTTTTCCAGCAAGACAAGGGAAAAGACACGTTTCATTTAATCAAAAGAAAATCGATTCTTATGGGGAAAAAAAAAAAAAAAAACTCAGTTGAGATGGAATATTTTCAACCAGCCTAATGATAACTATCCCACAGCTCCCCAAATCTGGCTCCCTGCCTTCCACATAAGCAATGACTGGGTAGGAACTCCTGCTGTCAGCATTTTACTTCATTTGTGACCCACCACCTCTTTTCAAATAAATTCCCATTGAATTATCTGAAGTGAACAGAGAGCAAGGGGGGAAAGGAATTCAGGCTTGGAGGATAATACAGAAGTTATTTCAGCTGGAAGATCGAGTGCATTGCATCCATTTAAAAATCATTTAAAATGGTGAAAGAGGTGTTTTGAACTCAGTGGGAAGCTGATGACTGATTTGAATTCGCATTTGCACACCCTTTTACTTTGAAAGACTCTGGAAAATAAAAGCCCCCAGCAAGATCTCCCGGGATGCCGTGGAGGTTAGAAATCAAAGCAACCTGGAGGTGCGACGCAGCTCTGGCACCTGCACTCCAGAGCCAGCAGAGGTGCAGCCGTCCCGCTGTCTGTCCTGCAGGATGCATGTCCTGCACCCAGCCCACCGTCGCTGGAGACACCACCACAGAAACCTGCACGGCCCCAGGGTGATGGCCAGAGGGAGTGTGGTGGGGTGCCCAACAGAGCAGGCTTCGATGCATTGACCACCTTGGTTCAGCGTCCCAGAGGAATGCATTGGGAAGTTAATGCCAGAGAAGGTCCTGCTCTCCTCTTGGCCACTCACTGCTGGCATCAGCCCTTATTTCTGCCTTAGTTTTCCTATCTGTGAAACCACCACGGTGATATAGACCCACTTTTTGTGATTAGTTTGAGCTCTCTGGATACAAATTGCTAATAATGGCGAATAGTCATGAAGGTAGTTTGAAGAAACGTAGATAATTCAGTTTGTTTTGTACTGTCGCTTACTCATACTGCTTATATATACATCTATATATGTTTCTGTTTCTTCTTAAGATTCATTTCATTTTTAAGTGCATGGGAGAAGAGCCCAGAGTTCAGCTATACATCACTTGTTATTGATGGTTTTTAAAAGTAAATAAGTGTATGCTATTATGATTTCATCTTCTGTGCAAGAAAGCGGTGTTCTGAGTGCGCATTACTCAGGGAGACCTGCCGTGTTTATATCCCTTGCGCGATACGTCTTTGTTTTCCGAGGCACAGAGTGTCTTCTCCGTTTCACAGCACACTAAGGATTAACACCCAAACTGCAATATGCATTGTACTTCCACTGTTAATCTGTCACATTAAAAAAAAAAAAAAAAGAAAGAAAAAGGAAGGAAGGAAAAAGAACAACAAAAAAGTTTCACTCGCTTTCACTGCCTTTCCACATCAGTGATTTTTTTTTTTAGCATTTTGGAAGGCATTTGAATATTTCAGCTGGGCACAAAACAGGTGACAACATGGGCCAGGAAATGGGTGATGTCCTCGTGGGCCTCCAAGCTGTAGCAGGGGTGATGCAAACTGTCTGTAACCTGTTTTTCATGCTGTACCATGAAAGACAAATTCCTGGTAGCAGAAGACAGCCTTTGACTGTCAAAGCCAAACCTGAAGTCTCTGTTCTTCCTGTATAAGCTTAAATAAATGAGTTTGTGCTGCAGTTCCCATGTGCAAGATGGGTATCGTGGACACCTCCAGCCTCACCAGGGTTTTCTGTGGGGCTTGGATGTTAGGAAAAGATGGGGTATGTAAATGGATAATATGAGGAGAAAATGCAAGCTCCGGCTGGTTTTTTTTGTTTGTTTGTTTTTTGAAAGAAAATAATGCCTCCATCTTAGGAACGAGCAAAAAGTTCATAGCATTTTCTATGAGCCTGGATTCCCACACTGGGGTTTGGAGTGAATTTTACATAAAGTTTGTCTGGAAATATTCCAGCCTGCAGTGGAAAATGAAACTCTGCAAAGGTACCGATGCTCAGCGACTCAAATCCGAAGCTGGGCTGGGGTTTGCAAAGCTGCAGAGGGAAGCTGGACAGCAGAGTTCACATTAATTTTAATAAGAGTCGGGCACTCAGATCCTGCAAATGATAGCAGGGACTATCAACCTCGAAACCTCTACAAGCTCCAGCCAAGCAGTGCCACGCTTCTGCAGAACTCCAACAATTCTAAATACCTGTCGGAGCCAGCGGAGACCGAGCGCGGTGCACAGCCGGCCACGCACGCACCTGCTCCCACAGCATCGCTGCAGCCATACAAACAGTATGGGAGTATTTCTTAGCCTGCACATTTAGAGGTGCTTTTCTGCCTACCAGGAAGTGTGGATTATCTACAAAGTGTGTTCATATGGCTAAGTAAGGGCTATTAACATGCAAATTCCACTTCAGCAAGTTTTTATGCTGATTGCTAGACCTCTTTTTTTTTTTTTTTCGCAGATCCTAGCAGCATATAGCTTGATGCGTAGTTTCTTAATGAGCAAGCTTCAGCACAGTATTTGTGGTAATGCTGAGAGGTGCTGTATTTATCAGTGGCTGAAACTCAGGTTCAGAGGCTCAGCCCATTTCTGAATTCAGGCTTTAACTCAGACTTGTGCAAGCAGTTAAAGCACTGGCTAAACTTCTGTAAAAAAATCTCATGTTGCCGCAGTCTCTCAGTGTGAGATTCCCTACTGAAATACCACAAAAACCGTGAGTTTTTTCTCTATTTTGGTTGTCCTCCATGAAGAACTGGGTGTACATCACCGACTGAAGTCTGTAGTAAGGCCGCATCCATGGGTTCAAGAGACCTCCTTAGCCACATCCCCCGGTGTCCAGGTTCAACACCAGTAATGAGGGCGATGGCTATTAGCTTGTCACTTGTGGATAAAAAGGCAAAAGGGAGATGGTAGCGAGTATGCCTGTGAGTAAAGATCACTGTAGGTTTTCAAACTCATCAGTGCTCAGGACCCAAGAGGCACCTGAACATTTAATGAAGTTCCTGGTCATTTCTTAAATCCGCATCAGTCCAGGCCTCCTTAGGATTAACTCTCCACTTTTCTCTGATGATTTATACGAATATTAGTAAGAGAAAAAGCAGTGAGACATCCTCCTGGACAGTGAGACAGCAGACACATGAGGGTGAGCTGAAAGGCGAGGTCTGCCCTTGGCGCTCCCCCCCTCAGCAGGCCCTGATGTCTCGGGGGGAACAGCCACGGGTTGTGGGGCGATTAGGGCTTTGGTGCCAGTCTTGCCCTGTGTATCTCCTGTAATTGGGACACGTCTCTTGGGTATTATATCCTCATCATTTAACTGAGTCATCTATGTGAGGCTCGTATCTCAGTCAAGGTCTCCAAGCGATGTTTTCATTCAGGTGGGAACCCCCTGAGTCCCCAAGGCCTGTTGGAGCTCTCTGGAGTATTGCAACCGAGTGATGCAGGCCAGGCTCCACCTGGTTTCTCACCACCCTTTGCCGTGTGGGCCACAGCTTGGGTTCCCCTTGCTGGCAGCAGGCCTGAGCATCTCCCAGCTTCCAGTGGGAGCAAGGAGAAGGCACCAAGACCTGGAGGGGCTCAGTCCCCAAAGTCATCCATTCCTGGTCGGGGCGACCCGCCCAAGGTCAGACAGGGAGCTGTGGCCAAGAAAAGAGCTGAACTGTGTTTTTCAAATCCTGGGCGAACACCATAACAAACAGAGCATCTGCCCTTCTTGCTGGCACTTGCTAAGGACAGGTTATGTGGTACAAACAGCTCCAGCAGTTCTTCTGATACAGCACTTACTGGAAAGCCACTTTCCTTGCCAAAATTGCCTCTGCTTGGATGTCAGCACTCATTTACCAAGTAGTGTTGCCTTTAGATGTTGTTCATATACTTATCAAAGTCATTTTCCCCCGAGCTTTCAATCAGATAGCCCTGTGCTGAGCAAACAGGAGGAGACACTCCTTAAGTCCTCAATTACATTTCTTTTCTCCTCTTCAATTCCAGCACAGACAAGAGGTGATAATACCGAATCTTTCAAATATTTGATATACAAAGAGAAGAGCTTGTTAAAACGAGACCAATTAATGCATTTTTAATCCATATTTAAACACATGCAAAGATCCTGAATACTAATGCTGTCATTTAAATTCCAGGCGGGGAGGGCTGGCGCACGAGGCTGCATATCTTTCAATCTCTGCTATCCTGCCTTGTTTGAATCAGGCAAGGTCGACTAGGCACTGCTGCTTATAATAAAAAGGTGTGTTTAGGCTCCCTCCGATTTTTCTAATCACCTGATGATGTTCTTGCAGCTACTGATCATGTTGTTATTATTTTTTCCCTTCTTCCTCCTTTTAGTCCCGAAGTTGAAGGACGTTTTGAATCCCCCTGGGTGTGCCTGCTGCTGGGAGAAAACAACCACACAAATCGGTTGAGCTTCTAATGTTTCCCTTAATAGTACAACACGTTTGCTTCCCACTGCTCCTCATGCAAATTGATCAAAACCTTGATTTTGCATCTTTTTATCACCACTGTTGACACCGCAGTGTTCAGGTGGGCCACATACGTAGGCAAAGGTTATTTATTTGAGGCATCGCTTGGGTTTCTGTCAGACCTCGTGGCCCCTGCAGCCTAACTTCTGCATATATTACATCTTTGGCCCAAAGAGCTTACAGTATGCATGGAAAAGAAAAAGAGAAGAGAGAAAACAAAGTTAATGCAGTCACCAGTAATGACTGTATCATCGCGTAGGAAGTTACCACCTGCCAGCTGAACTGCAGCAGCAAATCACATGTGCTCCTGTATGGATGGCGATGCCAAGTCGGATGTTAATTAAAGAGACCAAATATCTGCTTTAAAGAAATGCAGTTTGGTGTGTGTGCATGGCCAGTGACTGAGAGGCAGCTGATAACTTGTCATTCCAGGGTCTCGATTGCTTCTGTCCATGGGAATAGACCCAAAGTTTGTGACAGGTATCACAGAAAATGGGTAACAAAAGAAGGAGCAGCAGTGACATCCGTTAAATTTGAGCCAGTCCTGTAGCCCATATTGCCTCCTGCTGCGGTATGGTATATTAACGTCAGAAATGAGTGTACCTAGAAGCCATTTGCCAAAAAAAAAAATCATCATAACATGTTGATTCATCAAAGCCAGAATATTTCAAAGTGAAGGACCAATTTCAGTAGATTTTACATTTGGAGAAAAATGGAGAAAAGTTTTTAAAATTATCAGTAGGTCACCGTGACTCCCAGAAATGGAACTATTATATTTTGCTTCAAATTTGCTTTTCACTTTGAAATGTAAGTTCAGCTACAGGACGAAAAGAAAGATTGAAATGGAAATGAAACCTTTGGAAATTACCAAACTGAGACATTTCTGTGAAACCAGACAGGGCTTTTTTTTTAATTACTTTGTTAGAGCCTTCTGGGTTTTGTTTTTTTGGTGGTTTTTTTTGAGCCTTACTTTAGATTTTCAGCCTTTTCAGGACAAAATAGGGAAGAAAAACTTCTAAAATCTGGAAAACTCTTGAGTGCAACATTGCTAGCGAGTGCAGAAGGGGCTGTTGTCTGGAAACCCTCCAAATGGGTCTAACTGCGAGGCCACCTCTTTTAATCGGTTACCCCCTGCTTCCTTGAGATGAGTGATTATCCTGTATTTAAAGCTTTGGCCTTGAACTTGCAGTAGGGGATGGTGTCTCTCAGGTTTTTACCCTTTCCTTAATTAAGAAGCTGTATTAAATATTCAGAAATTCTGCTCTGCGACTTTCCCGGGAAGCACAAGGGCATCCTGGAGAGACAAATCACTTTCTCATTAACACCTAGCCAGGCCACTGCTTTCCTTTCCTTTTTCTCAGCTCTGGCTCTGCTCCTCCAGGACCACAAAACTGCCGGAGAGCAGCAGGGAGTCTCTCCTGAGCTGCTGAAAATGCAGCAAGGACTTTTGCTGCTGCCAGCAGAGGGGGGCCAGTTTGCACCAGTTTGAAGATGGGCTCATCAGGTACAGGAGCAAAGGATGCAGCAGCAAAGCTAATGGGGAGATGATGTTTTTCCAGGCACTTCCAAATGCTGCTGACTCTTTTCATGAAACCCAGGGTGGTTTTATGCAGGGAGGGGCTTGTGAAGAACAGGAGGAACTCGGCTCCTATGGAAAACCCTCATCAGCATGGCAGACATCCCACCAACACCACCAGTCTGCTGAGATAACCACCACATCCCTTTTTGCGTGCTGCTTGTCACCAGGATCCTAACAAGATCCTATTGATGAGGACCGCCAGCATCGCTACAGCATCTGCAAGCGGAGGCTGCATCTGCGCGGGGAGCCAACAGCACGCTCACTGCAGCAGCCTCCGGCACCGCGCCTGGCCAGGGTGATTTATTTGCTGCTGGTGGCTGGATTAAACTGTTCTTTCCCTTTTGTTTTCCATCGTGGCCTGTCAGGTCTGCAATACCAAAGAAACAGTTTGGAATCGAGCAGGGTTCCTGACCTTTTGCATTTAATTACCAATGAGAACGGCGCGGGCCATCAGTAAAGGTGCTGAAAGGCAGGTCTTTATTGGCTGTTGGCTCCTTTTTCCAAAGAAGTGTTGGGTTCTGGAGGTGATAGGTGTTAAAAGTTGCTCTCATGTGGCAAATGTTTTTTTTTCATTAAAAAGAACAAAGAAAGAACCTCACAAGGCTTTTTTTTTTTTTTTTTTCCTGAAGGGAAATGTAGCAACCGTAGACCCAAATTCTTGTTCTCCTTCTAGCAGTCCTCAGGCAAGGGGCAGCCCAGGGATTACACCCCCACAAGCTCACACCCCTGAGCTTTGTCCAGAATTTTTAGCACTGTGGTGCCCAGGGCAGGCAGCCAGGATGGTCTGGCTTCTCCAGCCCCTTTCGTGTTCCTGCTGCAGAGCTGCATCCCGTGGGAGCCCCGTGGAGCACTGCAGCGTGTCCTTCCCGGGGCCAGGAGGACAGAGAGCAGCCAGCCCTGTGCCATTAGCAAGCCCACGCCATCTGTGCCCTGTTAGTCTTTCTTAACGAGACTAAATAAAGGGTTGCTGGTCTCTATAATGAGGTTGGCTGGAGGCAGTGGCAGCTGGTGATGGAGAAGGGGAGCATCCAGGCTCGGCAGGGAGGTGTTGAGGCTGCTTCTGTGGCTTACGTGTCCTGGTAAGAAGGATGGGAAATGGGGTAGTGCTGTGTCATGAGGTGCTGTGTCATTTGGCTTTGGAGAATAAATGCTCCTGGCTATGTTTGACCTTGTTTGCTTGGAGGAACCTGGGTGTTTCTTGCTTAGGAAGAGTGGTCTGCAAAGGGTTCGCTGCAGCTTGCTTGAAAGTAGCAGATACATAAGGAGGTTAATGGTGCATCGAGGGAACTTCATTTTAGGTTCTTTAGACACGCAGATTTAAGTGATGAATGCGACAGCAATAGGTCTGAGGCAGGTGTGTATTTGGTGTGAAAGACTGATGACTGAAGCATTTGCTTCTGCAAAAATAAAATTAATAAAAGCTGTTCCTGAATCCTTCTATGTTATGGGCGGGGTGCAAAGGGGCTGTATTGCCACCTGCCAGCCCAAGGGTAGGACCTCCAGCAGAGCAGCCCCACTGCTTTGGGTCCCTCATGCCTTTTACCCCAGGCTTTGAGGAGATTTCCCATTCCTCTGTGTGAGCTGCTAAGAAATAAGGTAGGGGGGCGGCTGGCCTGATGGTGTATTAGAGCTGAACCAAGAGCCAGCTCTGACTTTGCAGAAAGCAATATTTGGGTTGTAGTGCTCCAACTTTGTTGTAAATACCCTGTGGGACATCTCTTAAATATAGCATGGAAACTTGTTCAACGCCAACGGCAGCTTTATGCACACAACTGGAATAGCCACAGGGCGTGGAGGCATTTGGCATAAGGCTTTTGACTGTCCTGAGAAGAAGCAGATGGGGAAACACTGCGAGAAGTGACTGGTGCTCTGAAAATGTCAGCAGCTGCTCAGAGGCTTTCTCTCACCGTGTTTGCACAGTGCTGAGGCCTGCGGGACCTTGGTCTCTGCTGGGGCTTACGGTGCCACCACTGCACCTGGGCACAGCTTCTGGAGCCACAAGTTTCATGGGGATGAGCACAGACCATGCGAGGGCAGAGTGAGCATCTGGATGGGTAAAAACATGGTGCGTGAGGTTTGGGACCAGCTTTCAGATCCAGTGGGGCTGCAAGCTGACATCTGCCTGCTCTTGGTGGTTTGGTTATTTTTCTTCTCCATACCCAAGGTGTGAGGTGAAATGTCCTTTTTGCTTTGCCAAAGCTGGGGCCCAGCCCCTGTAGGCTGTAACTTCTCCTTTTACTGGGAGCTGCACACTGCTTGGGGCACCTCAGTCATTTTGTTCAGATCCAGCTGCTTGTGGTCTCCAATTAGCTGCAAGTCCAGAATGCCAATACCCTTTTTCTTTGCTGCTAGAGATAAAAGAAAATCCTCCTGGCCCTTCCTACAGGAGGGCAGAGGGTCTAGGACACCCGATGTGAGTTTCATCCTCAGCAATAGAGGACAGAGGCTCGCAGCTTTGTTATCTCGGTCCTGGAGCCAGCCTGCTATCGGGGCTGGTAGTCCCAGAGCTGCCAGTGACATCTCCTCCCCGTCACTTCGGTTTCTTCCAACAAGAATCACGTTTGGGATTTGAAGCCGGGAGCTGCGCTCACAGCCCTGGTGTGCGTGTGATGTGACAGCCCCGTCCTGCTGCCAGCAGTGGCCTCGGCCACCCGGGGGGGGGTCCTGCAGCCCCCTCCCCATGCTCCCCCCAGGCAAGCAGCGGAGCTCCTGAACTGCTTCGTGCTGCGGTGGGAGGGAGCGGGCGTGCGCAGAGGCAGCGATAGCATCTGCTTTGTACCAGGCAGCAAGCAGCGGGGTTATTGTTTGTTAATAGATTGCTTTTGAAAAGCTGCTCATATGGGACCAGGCGAGTTTCAGAGGTAATTAAAACTCTGCCTATGCAAAAGGCAAGATCTGATTGTTTCCTTTCCAGAGCAGGCAGATGAAACCAGGAAAGTTTTTCACCACTTCTAAGAGTGCGGGCTTGCTTTGAATGGAGTTCATCATATAGCATATAATAAATAAAACTCTTCAGCTTTTTCTCTTACATTAAAAAAAAAAAAAAAACTCTCTTTTTTGCCATCTTCTTCCTTGGATTGAAACAGCAGGGCACATGTGCCCCCATGAGCACAGTTGCTCCAAAGCTCATTTCTTAGCTAATAGCTTTCACACCTGTTTGGTCTCCTCTTGGAAGACTTTTCTGTACCAAGGCTCCATCCTACCTGAAACAAAAGCAACAGCGGATGGGTGAAGAGGATGAGAAATAGCAGAAAAGTCTCCTTTTTCTATAAAAACAAAATAAAATGTCTTGATTACCTTTAATGTAGTTTATAACCAGCTCAGCATCTAATCTCACAGGCTGGCTGTGGGGTTGTGGTGGTGCACCTGGGATTCAGTCTCTGCACCACTCTTGGCTTTAGGCTCTGCCTGCTCCCCATATTTCAAAGAACTGACCTTTGTGGAGCTCTAAGGAAGAAGTTTGGGTAGAGATTGATAAATCCACCAAAGAGAAGGGGGGAAAAAAAAAGGATGACTGTATGATCTGAGCTGTGCTGGCGTTCTCACAGCTTCTACATCTGAAGCCTGGCTGAAACCCTGAAGGATTTACCTTGGCTGGGGGATGTGGGTGGTGGAACCAGCCAGAGGGGTGAGTGGTGGCTTGTGGCTGGAAAGAAATGTGTCCAACGTGCCTGTGGAGCAGCAACGAGGCACAGAGGAGACTCGCTTGTGCCTGGGAGAGGCTCCCCAGTGCCCCTGAGATGGAGACAAACACATGCAGACTGACCAAGGCTTCCTTGTCCTGCCCTGAGAGAGGAAACCCACACATATTTGAGAGGAGTCAGGCCTCCGAACACCACACTTCAGAGCTTTTGGGGTGGCAAAAGCCTTTGGCAAGGTCTGTGTGGACAAACTGCCCTGGACACAGCAGCTGGGTCTTGCGGCTTGTCTGTGGGAATAGTGGTGAAAGAGTCCTGGGGTGTGCTGGGCTCTGGGGGGACAGCTGTGGAGAGCTGGGAGGGCTGAAAGACTTGGAGGAACATGGTCAGTGGGAGAGGAAAATAAACCCTTAGGGAAGGGGGGGGGATAAAATAAAATCAGTTGCTTAGGCTGTTTTTCCTGGCCACGTTCTGCAGCTCTGAGAGCAGGAGAGTTTGCCTGCAAATCCTACCCAGGTTTGCCAGCTGAAGCTGTGCCCAAGCAGCCCAGCTGACTGCAGTGGATGTGCAGGGCTGGAGTGGAGGTCTGGGTGCAGCCCACCACCTCCTGGAGGCTGAATCCTGCCAGCAGTGGTGGATTTTTAGCTGAAAATCAATGTGGAAAGAGAGGCTGGTTTAGGCAGCGCAGCAGCAGCATTGAGGCTGCTGTCCCTGCTTCCATGCCAAGGTCACTTTGTGCAGCTGAGATGTTGGCTCTCACCTACTCCTGGGTGTATGGCAGCAGTCTATGGGTCAAATGAGTTCCTGAGCTCTCAATCCTATTCCTAGTGAAAACATCTCAGTCTCAAAGCTGGGAGCAGCTCTGTGAGCAGTGCTGCAAGAGGAGGACCAAAGTATGGATTGACCATAATGGGATCCCAAACCTTTCCGCCCCTTCACCCATGCATACCCAAGTTGCATGCTGCAGATTCCAAATCCCAAATTAGAAGTCCCCCCGTGAAAATCCTGCCCACTGGTCAGGTGAGGGTATGCTCCTCTGTGCCAGTCTCCTCCAGGGCTGGGCATTTTACTGGAAGGGGTGACTTGATGCAGAAATTACAGGGTGAAATGGCATGGCTCTTGTTTCGGAATAGGTTGAGCTGGCTGATCGTAACAGTCCTTTCTGGCTGCAAAGTCTGTCTAGCATGTGTAATATTCTCTCATATTTTATGAGATCATGGGTCTCTGTGTGTGTACTTAAACTGAGCACACGTATGCATGCATACACACTTTATTGCTGATAGGAAATGAAACCTCAGATTAAAAGACATTAACAAAGATAAAAAGAAACAGAATCTAATTTCAATTGTCTGTGGCAGGAACCCAATTTTCAAATGATAATTACAATAATTAAAAATTCCCTTATCAACTGAGACAAAAATGCTGCACATTGGCAGGCAGAGACGATGAACGAGGCAAGCACAGACTCCTCAATGCTAAAATCAATTTTCAGAAGTTCATACAAGCCCCAGAAGAATTCCAGTTTTGTTGTGCTTTTTCCTCCTGGGGGAGAAAGAGACTTGCCTCATGCATGTGCTCACAAACTTCCACCGCTTCTTTTTTGTCTCCTCTACCCACAAGGTCACATTAGCTGGAACAAATTGGAAAATCTCATGTAAACGGAACTGTTTTCCTGTAGAAGTGGAGTAGGGGAAAAGTTCAAATCTGTCAGACCTTCCCAGTTTGGGCTTTACTTCTAACTATGGAGTATCTTGTTTAGAATTAAGAAATGTATGTGCTCTGCTTTGGGGGAATTTGCCAAGGAAGGTTCTCAAAGCTTTCTGTGCAGAGTGCTGCTGCACTTACTTGCTGATGCTTTCCTCTGTCACTGTCCCCACTGTGCAAGTGAACATGAGGTTGAATTCTAAGTAAAATAACAAAAATCCAAGTACACATCTGGAAAAACTTTTTTTTGCCTAAAGAAATCTCAAGTTTCTGTGCATACGCTTTGCAAAGGTAATAGCAAAATTTGGGTCTCTGGGTATTTTTTTCCTGCAGAATAGAAATATATTGCATGCTTTGTTTTTTTTTAAACTGTGTTGTGGTGTGCACAAACTAACAGGCACCCAGACCCAGCTGATCAAGGACACTGACACCCTTGGAAAGAGAGATGGGACTTCAGAGAGATCCTGGTCTTCCTCCTTTGCGTTTGAAAGGGGGCAGAAGAGGGGAGAATTGCCTTTGGCAGAGCTTTGCTCTCTGCAGGCTGCTCACTCCGGGTCTTCAGGGAAGTTCTCACTTCAGCCTGATGGAGTTAGTCCTCCCCTTGCCACAAACGCTGGGTCCAACATGACGTATTTATGAGCAGATGACAATTCTCAGTGCGTGGCAAATGCATTAGCGCTCTTTAAGCTGTTGTAATTGTACCTAATTAGTCCAGAGAGTCCCCGAGCAGAAACTTTGGCTCTGGAAGTCTATCCAAACATCTTCATCGTTGCGTGAGCATTTGACTTTGGGATTTAGGGCAGGCTGTGACTCCACTTTAAGTTCTTCTATTTGTGGGTGCTGGCTTTTATCATGTTTTTTCTCGTGATTCTGCAAAGTCGTCCTTTCCCCTGAGTAGATGTTTGCACTATCAGTTCCTCATTCTGTGGGCTGGAACATCACAGAGCCCTCTGTACAGCTCAGGAAAATCCTACAGAAAGGATCTCATTCAGTATTGAATTGGGTGGGTTATTGGCGTAACTTCTCTAAAGCCACACTAGTTTTTTTTGTGGCTGGATTCTCTAAGAGCAAGTTTTTTACTCCTGCGATAAGCTGGTTTTTAATGTAACAGTCAATGAGAATTTCATTTATCAGTGTGTGTACAGGAACGTGAAGGCAGAAAACTGTGCTACCCGAGTTGCTTCCTTCCTGATTGTGAGAAAAGTTGTGAGGTTGAAGGGGAACAGAAGGGAAAAATCACTGCTAGATTGAAGGTGGGCTGGCTCCAGGACTTGTTCTGCCGGGGGGGGTTCTTGATGGCTTTCTCTTCCCCCGTGCATAACCAACGTGAAGACAGGCAGACATGTTTCAGCCCTAACTTTCCACCCACTTGAAATCAACCTGGAGCAAATACTTCCACAAGTATGTGATTGAGAGCAACCAGCTGAGGGCACAGCAATAAAGAGAAACCAGCAGGAGTGGAGAGGGCTTGAAGCAACTCGAGTTCTAGATGCATCGCTGTTAGTAACTAATGTTTTTATTATTTTCCAAACTTCCCCAGATCTGACCTGAGTGGTGGGCAAAACCAATCTGGGGGATAAGAGCAGGGTTTGTGCACTGCAGGAAGAAGACTTTAATTTGGAAATGAGCGTGGCTTCCAGTAGCAAGGACGAACTTCCTTACCACTTAATGTTTTTGGTGATCCTTTCCCCAGAAGGAGGGCTTTTACACCACTATACCCGAAAGAGTTTGCATTTCCCTTCCAGTAGGGAAGAAAAAAAGACGTGCAGTGCTGGCCCCATGCAGCAGCAGATCCCTGTTGGGTGATGCAGCCAAATCCATCGAGTTTCAGCTTCTCTTTTCCCTTGAGAGAGAGTCTCAAGTCACTACAGCCTTAATGCCAGCTTTGGGATCTTCCTGCTGAGCAGCCCAAGGTGAGAGGATGAACGCTGCTGAGCTGCAAGGCTCCAGGAACTGCCCTGCTTCACCAACCCCACGCAGGATTGCTGCCTTGGTGGGAGCAGCTTTGTCAAAGGGGGCAGAGCTGAGGGTGACCTCAATTTCCCAGCTCCAATATTCAATTATTTCTGCAAGGAGAAGATCCGTTATTATTTAATAATGGCTGAAGCACTCCAAATTATTCATCAGCAGAGGAAGTGAGTTGCTGCAATGTGTGGAAGGGATGCGGTTGGTGTTGGGGGCTGAGGCACTCAGGGCCCTGCTGAAGGAAGAACTTTGCTTCACCTAATGCCCGTTCCCAGCACAGACCAAGCAGCCCCTTTCTGGGGTCTCATGCAGGCATGCAGCTTGGAGAAAGGCTTTTTGTTTGTTTCTGCAGGTATCTTGGGTTTGAGCTGGTGCATCAGTTACCAGGAGGAGCCCAGGTGATAGCTGAACCTGACCCTGTTGATGGGTTATGTTCACCATGTGTTCTCCTGGGTGCTATAGGGTTGGGATCCATGCCAGGTTAGGCTATGAGGTTCTTCTCTTTGAGCACATATAACCCATATCCAGACCATCAGTACCTCAGCTGGTGTTCCTCTTGTTCATTTAAGGATGCTGGAGGAAGCTTTTTCTGCAGCGAAGGTCTCCCTGCTGGGCTGCACAAACAGCTCTGAACCCACAGTCTTTTCCCCAGTTGTCAAGAGCAAACATCCCCATTCTCAAAGAGCAAGAAATGGGGTTTCCACCTGGAGCTCCCCGAGTGGTATTTGCATGGCAGATCTGGGGTGTGCTGTGAGATGCTGCTGAGCTGGTGTGGACTGGTGCTGCTGCAAGCGTCCCCCACCCACACACTGCAAATAATATTTTTCCACTCCAGTCAGAAGGTGAACCTGTGAAATGCTGGAAGCTGTTTTGTGAAAGTGCCATACCTGCATGTTTGAAAAGGAAAAGCATCCTTGCTTGCATATTTAATTGCCAAATTATCATATAAATGTCACATTACTTAGGATGGCAGAACTCACTGATATTTTAAATGTTTCCATGTTTTAATTCCTTGCAAGTCAACCTTTGCAAACCTCATTACAAGGGGGAAAATCACTGATGGCATCTTCTTCACCATGTTTGGAGCCAAAGGGAGTTTCCTGAGACTTCCATGGAGATTTTTTTCAACTGCCTTTTTAATTTTTCCTTTGTAGTGACAGGAGCTCTTCCTGCTGCTCCTCACCGGAATAAAATGGATTACTGATAGCAAAAACCACAGAGTGGCAGTGCCAGAACATGCTCACACATTTGGGTTAGTTTTGCAAAATTATTTCTGCAAAATATCCCCAAAATAAACCGAAAAACCCATGCAGAGCTGAAAACCTTGGGGAGGCTTCATGTGAAGGAGCCTTCCATTTCAACACTCCCTTCAATTTTGTTTTAAAAACAGCTGTCTAAAAAGGATCAAAATGAAATATTTTTGAGGCAGCATAGGGCATTTTTTGACACTTCCAGTGCCTTGGGAACTGCATGCTTTCAAGTCAGTCTGATGCTTATGTTTATATTAATACTTACAAATGTACACTTGCTGCTGCCCCTCCATTCACTTCTGCACATGCCAGACCCCCAGGTTGGTGGTTCCCAGCACCTTGTAGCACCCTTCCCCGAGCTGTGCATTCAGCATCTATGGAAATCCTTTGATAACTGTCCTCAAGCGGGATGGAAACGGCTGTGCTCCTGTAACTCCCCATTCCCAAGGCCCTGCAACATCTCTGGGTGCTCACTTCCACCTCTGTAGTAAGAGCAAATGGCTCAGATGGCTGCAAAAGAGATAGGAAATCCCCAGGAGGTTCTGCCAAGCCCTGTTCTGTGCAGGTCTGGTGGATGGGACAGCCCTTCCTTAGCCACCTTAATGCTCCATTTGAGAGGGAAGAGCTGGGGCTGGTCTGTCCTACATCCCCTGCCTCCAGTGCTGCTTTAGCAGCTGTGTTTCAGAGCTGGGCTGCCTGCAGAGCAGCGGGTAGTTGTTGTTTCTGCAGAATTGTCTGAGCACGTTCCCATCTTCTGCTTGCAAGGGGATGAAGAACAGGAGAGCGGAGGGTGCTGTCCCAAAATCCTGCAGTGAAGCAGAGGAAGGGCTGGAAATCTGCTCCTGGTGCTCCGATGCAGGAGAAATGGCCATGGGCAGTGCCCAGGGAATTCCCAGGCTGCTGCAGGGCTTTGCCCTGCACTTGGATCTCAATCTTAATCCCTTTCCCCATTGACAGCAGGGTCTTGGTTTTGTGCTGCTCTTACAGACAGCCATTCCCCATGGCAGCATTAGGGCTGGAATGCCAGATCCCCAACCTCTTGATGCAGCAGAGCTCCTGCTGATAGCCCTGCTCCTTTTGCCTTCTGGGTGCAAGGTGCTAGTGGACAGCTGGCTTTTCTAACCTCTTTATCTTGCCATTTTTGCCCGATTTTCTTTTCTAGCCTGAAATGGAGGAAACAAACTCATATCCACTAATCCAGACATTTAAGACTACACAGCCAAGGTTAATAATCCAGTGACATCTGAATTGCACATACTGTAAATAATCAGCATCCTTCTGAAGAGCTGCTGAAGGGTTTAAAACAGGCTAATTACAGAAATATGAAAGGGAAATAGCTTTGTTGATTCAGCACGTTGCTAAACAGAAAGACAATTCCATGAAAGACTGGGGGCGACTGCTGTGCAAAACCGTGCGCATAACACGAATATATATGTATGCAATACAAAGTTTAGGAAAAAAAGATCACATTTCTGCTTTGATATTTTTACCTTCCTAGCAATGACTGTGTCTGCCACCTTCTTGAAGAGCAGAACGAGTTCAGGGTGCTGACAATTCTGGTCTCTTAGGTCTTTTCTAAGGTCTATCCAACTGGCTTGGATGTGCAGAGCAGAGCCTTTGACTGCCTGGGGCTTGATCCCAGATCCCTTGGGCCTTTTGGACACCTTAATCAAGGCTCTTAGTTTGTTTGCTTCTTCTCCTACCTCGTGGTTTCAGCTGGATCTCTTCTGCCTTGATATTATGACACTGGCCCAGGCTGCCCAGAGAAGCTGTTAAAGAAGATGTTAAAAGAATTGATGGCACAGGGAAGTGAGGGATCCAGCCATGCTCAAACTAAAACACGGGGCTTTCCTGAGGGTTGAGCCACTGTCACCCCAATGTCCCCAGCTTCTGGCTTCAGTTTGCGCAGCCCTTACGCTGGCTTTCTGCCTTGGCCACGCTGAGCGATGCCGGCTGTGTGGGATGGTGCAGCTGTGGTTCTGCGTGATCAGGCTTCCTGAGGCAGCGTCCGTAAATGTGGTTAATTATTGCCTAATGAATAATACATCTTTGTGGGAACCTCGCTTATAAAAATGCTGTGTTATTCCTTCATGGCTGCTGCTTCTCTCCCAGGCAGACGGTGTGATGTTCCTCCAAAGGAAGGTGCAGGGAGCTTGAGCTCACTTGTTCTGGCCAGGGAGCTTTATGCAACCCTTTGAGGACAGGTTGAGGTCCATCCCTCTGTGGTGCTGGGGTCTGCTCCCTCTCGGGCAGAGCAGAGAAGCAGCTCCTAAGGGGGGGCTGCCTTTGCAGCCCATCCCTTTAGGACAAGGCCAACAGGAGGCATGCGGTTGCCCTCAGGTTTTATATTGGATTATGGACGTAATGGAGCCCTGACATTTCAACCAAGAGCTGAGACATTTTCAGCTGTGTGCAGGGGAAATTAAGGTCTCTGCACTCTCCAGCAGTGATATCGCAAAGACCAGGAAGCCAGGGGAGGTTCGTTATGCCCCAAAAGCTATGTGCAGGACTTCACGTTACCATTTGCCATTTCCATTTCTGGCTGTCACTCTGAAACGTTTGTATGAAGTAGAAAAAAGCAAAAAACCGGTTAGCTTGGAAAAAAAAAAAAAAAAAAAAACACAATGCAAACATAGACACCTTTTTTGGCCCCATTTATTCCTTTGCAGCTCCACCAGCTCCAGTGAAGGCACATCTGAGTACACGGATCTGGGTGAGAGCACGTGGCAAGTCCTTACAGCCCAGCATGAGAGCTCCGAGGGAAACAAAGAAAATGGCCAAGCAAGCCACAGAAGTTCATTAAGGCCACAATGAAGCCAGACAGGGCGTAAGAGCAGTATTTTTGATCGTGCCTATTTTTATTCACAGTGTTACTGTAAAAGCCTCTTAATTACTGGAAAGTAACTTTTAAGAGGCCTTTTCGTGGGATGCAGCATTTGTAGGGAGCTACAATATAAAATCTATTGTATGTAGGCTGCTATTCTTTGGACTAAAGGGAGAGGGAGGTGGGGACAGCCAGGGCTTTGTGCCTCTGTCTGCTACTGGATGAACTAATGCCATCAGGGACTTTGGTGCTATTGTTCAGGATGTATTTTTTAGCTTTGCTTCATGGTCTAAGTTCTGATGGGTGCTTTGTTCCTGCTGGTGGTCTCTGACTTGTGCTTCTGCCAATGTCACCGTGCCCATTGCACTGCATTTCTCTGGCCTGGTGCTTCCACGGGAAGCTGCGCGTGGTCAGGGATGGACCTCCCCAGGGACCAGGGATCAACCAAGGCCTTAGGAAGAAATTTGTCTTCCAACAGGGTTGTCTTGTAACTGCCAGCCCCGAGCATTTCATGTAGCACCAATCGCTTGGTGAGGATGTGTAGAGACAAAGCAAAGCAATCCTTGTCTTTTTCCAGAGGTTTTACCACCGCTGACTCATGAGGGAGCTCAGGGAAGAGCAGGACCCTATGGCCACAGCACCATGCACCCCATTTTGGCCAAGAAGTGCCTGGCCCAAAGCTGAAAGGCGAGGAATACCCCAGCTGGGAGGGGATGGCAGCCTCCTGGCAGGCCCAGCCACCTCCCATCCCCTCTCCCGGGAGGCCCTGCCACCATCCTGCAGCCCGAGCGCTTCCATGGGTCTGTGCCAGGCATGGGCCATCTTGTGTGCCTTGGTTTTTCAGCTGCACTGACGTAGGTCAGGCTTTCATCTCGCATCAGAAAGGCGAAATGACCCTCTGGGAGCCCTCACATGCTGCTTTCAGAGAGCCTCTGCTGCACCTCCAGCTTCACAGGCTCAGCAGCAGGCTGTCGTCTTGCTTCTGTATGAAATCATCTCTGTGTGGAGGGATGTTTTTGTGGGACAGGGCCGTGTCTAAGGGAAGATACCTGTGTAAAATCAGAGGCGCCCAGGTAGGCAGAACACGTGCTATATCGTGTGAAAGTCGGGGTGGGCGCCCGCTCCAGCCAGGAGGCCAGGGCAGTCCAGATATGAATTGCAAAGAGAATGAAACTTTGATTTTCCTGTCAGCTGGTGTGCTCTGCGCTCCTGGCACCCTGCTGATAAGCTTGTCTTAATGGTGATGGGCTACAAAGCTATATTGACCGCGTCTCCGGGCTGCCTGTCTCAAAGGGAAAGCTGTGCCTTCCCCAAGTTTTATGACTTGAAGCTGTCAGGGGACGAGGGGGAAAGCCGTGATGGATTCATTCTTCTGCCTTATCCAGTGTCTACACTGCACCTTCTGCAAATATCAGCATCTTGAAAGGCTTCAGAGAAAGAGCGAGCCCCAGATAAATCTCCAAGGCTTGCAAGGCTTTATTGCAGGTGACAATGGCACATGAAAGGGCCTTTATTTTTCTGCCCCTGCTTGATGCTGCTGTTACTTTCTGCTCTCCTTCCTTCTGTCCTCTTCCTACTCTCACTCGTTTGTTATTAACCATTAGTAGTTTTGAATTCAGAAACTTAATTTTGCATAGGAATTCGCTTGAGCTGGGTGCTGCAGAAATTCAGAGCATTTTATCCTTACATTTCCTCCTCCCTTCTCCTATATTGCCATCTCCCTTCCCCAGAGCATCTCTCAGGACCCTGCCCCAGCTCAAGGTGCCTTTGGCTGTACACAAGCTGCTGGTCACTGCCCAGCTGTGGGAGATGTCCCAGCTTGGGGACACGGCGTGGGCACAGCTTGGGACCAGGGCTGGGCAGCAGGATTGAGCTCCCCAAGTCACAAACCAGGCCAGCTCAGCACTCAGGTTTAGAAAATGGGCTTGAGTTCATCCTGTCCCTTTTTGAGTCTTAAAAACTTGCAAGCAGCCACAGGACTGTGGGACAAAAGGCTTTAACAAAAATAGGAATAAAAGCTGTGATGGCAGGAGCCTTTCAGCCCTGCTGTGAACTGGGGCAGGAATACAGCACGTGGTGCTGCTGCTGGGGATGAACACTCCTGGATGAAGCAGGCTGTCCCTCTAGGCACTGATCCCTCAGCCAGAAGTTTTCAGGTGCAGACCCGGCCAGAAATCCTAACTGAAATGATTTGCTTTGAAGTCCTTGTTTTGCACGTATCTGATGTATGGTGCTGTGTTTGGGAAGGGTTGCATGGCCTGGGTGGCTCCTGTACTGCAGATTGCCTGCAAATTTTGTTGTTTCATTACTGGAGGAGGATCATATGCAGGTTAAATGGATCAGGGCTCAGTGTCTAATACCTGCAGGAAAGTGGAAAGGACCCAATTCTGCAAAGGGTCCTTTCAGGGCACCAAGCCCTTACTGGCATTATGGTTTATGCTACAGAGAGAAGCCCTGATGAAGAAGCCATCTTGCTCTGTTTTTTTTGTTCAAATGCTATCCCTGTCTAAAAGGAGAGGTGATTTCTATTCCTGGACCCCAGTAGAAATGGAGAAAACCCAGAAGCAGAAGGATGTTGTGTTTTTTTGTTTTGTTTTGTTTTTCTATTCCTGAAAGCAGCTGGCATACAGCAAGCCTGAGGCTGGCCCTGCAAAGAGGTTTGGGGCATTTGGTTCCTGTGAAGCCTCAGGGGCCTGTTTGGCAGTGACAGGGTCACAAATCCCAGGTCCACATCTGTTTATGGCTGGTCCAGGTCCATCTTTTTGATTGCCTGGATTTGTTCTTTAAAAATCCGTGAGGCTTTAAAGCAGTTTCAGATCCTATAAGGAGGATTTGTGAGTGGGAAGTGCTTTTAATTTGGATAGATTAGCATGAACTGTGGGTCTTTTCATTGGATGTGTCCTGTAAATCTCTTGCCTCTTGCTTTTTTTTTTCTAATTGAGGGGAAAAAAGTGGAATATAGCCCCAGCACATCTACTTTAACACATGCAAATCCATCTCTGCCATCTACTTGAGAATAAAACCAAACCTCAAATTAGGGCAGCTTCAAAATCGAACCTTTTCCTTTCTTCCTCTTACACTCGGTTTCCTGGCAGGTTTTTATTCACCGGCGCAGGGGCCGTGCCTCCTGCTGTAACACAAACACCATAAATCCAGCTCGCAGGAGCCGGGCTCGCTCCCTCTGCAGCCCAGCCTCGTGCTCCTGCGCGCAGCAGCGATCGCTCCCGGCAGCACAGACGTCAGCGCGGCGCTGGCGGAGGCGATGCGAGAGCTCCTTGTAAAGCCGGGTACACGAGCCCTTGGAGAGGAAGGCAGGTGGATGTAACGCCACCAGGATTCATCCAAGGCAATGGAGCTGTCCGGTTTTACACCAACAGAGCGTACGGCCCTCGGTGCTTGATACCAGATGGTATTTTATAAGCGCTGGAATTATATAGGAGCATGGCTATTACCCCTGCACTAATGAATTACAAAAAAACTCCTCCAGGAAAGACCCTTTGCTGACTAAGAAACATGTCTCTCAGATAAACTAACTGTTGAGGTTTAAAGGGTCAGCAATTTTTTAAAAATATGTTTTATTCCTAGTAAGTTAAAGGGGCCCCGGAATATCCCACTTGCCTCATTAGCGAATATTACCCAATTTTTCTTTCATAGTGTAGCAGGGGGGAAGAAAAGCATATAAAATAAACACCTGGCAGGAGTGCATAATCTGCATAAATTCAAGCAGTTACACTCTTGACAGGAAACCAAACCAAAATGAGACTTTTGAAGCAGGCAACGAGGCCTCAGCAAGGATTAATTTTCATGCAGAGAGTGCACGGCTGGGATTTTAAAGAGCGGCCTCGCAGATCCTGGCACTCAGTTCCTTCTGGATGCACTCAGCCTGGTGCAGCTCCCCCAGCTTTTCCAGCTGCAAGTCACCAGCAAAGCAAGGGCAGCCCTTCCCTTGGTGGGTTGTGGCTCCCGGAGCTGTGTGGCATTGTCACAGCTTAGCCGTTTGTCCCCAGCTGGTGTCACTTCTCCATCAGCATCGAGTACTGCAGTGACCAAGCGAGCACACCTGCACGCTGCAATGCTTTGCAAGCTGTGGTTGGCTCTGCTAGCTGAGTGTCACAGAAGGACCAATGCAGGAGGGACAGGATGCCATGATTTATCCTACAAGGTTTCTATCTTTTCCTTCTGCACAGGAACCTTGTAGCTTCCAAGGAAAAAAAAAATGCTTTGCCAAACTCTTTGTGCAAATTCTCACCCAACCTCTTCAGAATGTGGCATAATGCAGCGTCTGCCCATTTCCAAGCTTTGTTTTGTCTGGCAGATGCTGTGGATTAGGAGATAACCCAGATCATCGCACCTGATCCCATGCTCTGGATTGAGCAATGCTTAGTGTCATCCTGTATAACGCCACGCTGGAGACCGTGCTGAGGGCTTTCTGGGCCCTTTCAGTTCCTTTTCTTGGCAGGGATGCTCTCTTCATTTGCATATATTCCCTTACCTTTCCAACTGAAGAGGGAGGAAAAAGGAGGGGGAGAGCTGGAGGTAGATATATGATCTATGGGAGGTGGCAGGAAGGAAAAGAGATTGATTTTAAAGGCATGTGTCCATTAGGCAGGAGAAAAGCTGAGGGGCACGGGCCCAGAGCAGGCTCAGAGGAGCCCTCACCTTACCAGGAGTACTCACAGCTTTTCTCCAGGTTTTCTCCCATGCTCAATTACCTGAAAATTGGGCCTGCTCTAAGATACTTCAACAGTATGAGCAGAGGGGGGGGAAGCACAGATTGTCTTTAAAAGGGAAAATAAAAAGAGTAAATTTTTAATGCTCAATTAATTTCAGGTGCCAAACAACGTATTTGTAACAGAGCTGGTCTCATCAGAATAATGGAAAATCCATGTTCCGAGACATCAATTATTGATAAGGGTTAACAGGGCCATATCCATTCAGCATGGTGGGCAGTGTTGTTGCTTTTCCCTGCACATTTAGCTTTCTGCTTCTCTCATTCCCTCTCCTCACCTTCTAACCCCACCGTTACAAGCCATCCCCTCCCCAGACCCGCTGTTCTGCTGGCAATTTTACCCTGGGAGAGACTGATTTATCCCCCCTAAAAGGTGCAGTTCGAGGTGTTAGAGTGCAAACCAACACATTAATAATCTAAAACATAACAAATCCAGCAGCCTGATGCGTTTGAGCCCAAGTCAGGAGACTGAATTTAAGCTCATGCATTGAGGTGGAGTTATATATGCCTGAGAAACCCAAGGCAAATAGATTGCTTTTTTATTATTATTATCTTTTGTCTCCGACCAAGAAAGCTAGAAACCAGCAAGAAAAGAAAAAGGAGTGCTGAGATTTTGTCACAACTGCAGACTCAGCTTTGAATTATAGAAACTCATGAAAAAATATGCAGTAATTGTTTTGCAGCAGAATTAGGAATGATCACTCTGAGATCCAGCCCCACAGGATCTTGACACTTGCTGGGCTTTGAAAGCCAGCAAAGAGGGAACAGCTCTGGAAGACCCTAGCTCTGGGATTACATATTTCTCTGCAAATGCCCTGTAGGATGAGGTCCTTGGGGTCTGCCATCACCTCCAGGCCAACCTCCAGCCAAGCTGAATGTGTAATAACACTTCTAGGTCTTCAATTTTGCAGCTCTAAGCCTAATGTTTTCATTCACCTTTGAATAGTTTCCCATCTGCAAATATCAGGGGAAAGGCAGGGCACAATGACAACTAAATGGCAATTTCTGCCAAGAATCTCCTCTTCTTTACTGGGTGAAGTGATTCAGCAGGAGCAAAGCAGTTATTCCTCCTTCAAAGGACCAGGAAAGGTTGGAGCCAGGGTGCAGAGGAATGGAGCTGGCTGGTGTTTGGGGCACCTAGGTGAAGGGAGGTAGGAACATGCTCCAGTGATGTTCCCAGGCTTGGACCATCTGGGAGACAGGATGACAAAGGAATGTTTCCCAAATAACACCACAAAACAACAAAAGTCATAAATCCAGCAGTCAGCAGCACCTCCCTGCTACACCAGGCACCTCTGCTCGCCCAGCCCCATTTGTTCCGATTGTTTCACGTTTCTTTTCCCAGGCAGAAAAACTCTCCCAGTTGTGGCTTCTTCAAGGCAGGGAAGGAAAGTTTTTTTTTCTCTCCATATCCAAAAATCCACATTTGAACAAAGACGAGGACAGATTCATATACAGAAATACCTTCTTGCAATTAATCATAAAAACCAGCATAATGCAGTAATGATTACTTAGCAAGACTGAACACCCACTCTGTTCTATCTTCTTTTTGTCATGAGTTGGACAATTTTCAACCGTTAATAGGTAAAGCCTAGTTTTCAATAGCTCCGACTTCCTTTTTTTTTTATTTTTGTTATTAAAAAAAAAAAAAAATTGAAAAATTGTTCTTTTCTCAATTATTACGTGTCCCTGTTGGTTTTAGGCATTGATGGCTGCTCTCACATCACTTGCTGGGTACATGTTTGACAACCAAAGCAGGTAGCTGGTAGGAAATTTTGAATGCCCTTGACCTCCGTGTTAGATGTAAAACTCAGAAAGTTTACAGTGCCACTGAGTGATTACGTGTCTGGATCAACAGCAGCAGACCCAAAATAGTCATAGGGGACTTCTTTGTGTTTGGTGAGGGAGAGAGAAGGCAGAAGTGGGGAAACAATGGGGATTTTTTTTTGCCAGATCGTGAAATTCAGGGCTGTGATATTGCTGTGGCCCTCAGTGGTTCCTCTCTTCTGTGCTGCTCTGTCATTCTGCAAGCTGGGTTTCCTGGATTTTATTCATCACTTGTAAACCGTCCAAGAATAAAAGCCATTATTCTGGACAGAAAGCGCTTTGGCTGAAAGGCTGCATTTTTTATTATTTGTGTCTGTGCAGTCCACAAATAATAAATAAAGCCTTGGGTAATTTAGCTTTAATTATGCTCCCTGCTTTCATTGCTTTGCCATGTCCCAGGTGTGCCAGATCCATCCCCCTCCTTGGCATCTTCATCATTTCCAGAGGAGCGCACACCTCACGATGCACCCTCTGATGCACCCCGCTCTTGCCTTGCCCCAGCCTGGAGGTAACGGGTTTGGCTTTGGGAGCACGGAGCAGAGCTGCTCAGGGTTGTTGCTGACCTTTCCCTTCCCTTCCTGCAGAATTTGCTTGGTTTTCAACATCAGAACCGTTCACGGCAAAGAGTCAATCTCGGCTTATCTTCCCCTCCAAAAATAAGGGAGCGTGCAAAACGTTTGAAATTACCCTTTTGGACCTGTTTGAAATGAAAATATTTTCTCTGAGGGTCAACGTTAATTTCCATTTAGAAGTTTAGCTTAAAAAATACGAGGAAGAAAACAGAAAGGCTGACATCAAAAGAACCTCTCTAACGCAGGGATGCGCTCTGCGCTGACCCAGCTGGGAGGGAGGGGGTTTGGTGGCTCCATTTTTTGGTTTCTCCATTGGTGGGGCTTTTCCTCTGCAGCAACAGCGTATGCAGATCCAGGAGAGCTAATCCAGCTGGCAAAGCTCTGTGCCGAACTGGAGATGGTACAAACATCCCCTTCTTTAGGGGATGCCCTGGGGACAATTGGTGGTTTTCCCTTCCCTCAAGTCCGTGGCTGTAATACTGGGGAGGGGGCTGAATGCATCGGGTACAGCACCTGGAGTGCAGAGTGCAGGTCCTGGGTACCGAGCTCACATTTTCCAAGAGAAATGCTTTGCGGTTTTCCCTCTTGCAGTCAGCCATTTGGCTCGCCCCACGTTTTGGGAAAGCTTCCAGGTCCCCTCAACAGAGTGCTCCCTGTCCCCAGCTCTGTCACCTTCCCTGCCTGGCTTTGTGAGCGGCTTTGTCCCAGAGGAGCGCAGCTGTCGTGGTCGCTCGCAGATCAAAATCCTCTCTTTGATGTGAGCTGGAGTCCGAGCCATGAACTGCATTGGAAATGAGGACTGTGACCTGAAACTGGCACAAGCAACCGCCCAGGACTCAGTCCTGGAATCCGAGCCCAAATCCGATGTCCTTGCAGCAGCCTGAACCGAGGATGGGCACGCGGCCACTGCAGCAGTGGCGGTTTGTGCATCAGCTAAATAATTGTGAATTTGTATTTATGCCATCTCTGAAAAGTATCTCAAAATAGATCCCAAAATGATGCCTGAGAGATGCTTCCGTCACTTAAATATGAAGTCTGAGCAGTGCCTTGGGCTGTCCCGTGTGGATGGAGTCACGGGATGAGAGGGGGACCCTGGTGCCGTTTGTCACAGGGTTCGTTTGCTGCCTTTGTGCACAGCGGGGTGCTCACGAGGTGGCACTTGGTGGCTGTAATGCTCAGACAATGATCCAGCTGAGGCTGGGGTGGCCCAGCTGGGTGGCACAACCATGGCCACAGGCACCAGCCTCCGGCTGGGGTTTGTGCCTCACCTCTTGCTCGTGCTGGAGGGGGCAAGCAGAGGTTACCCGGCTCAGCGGTGCTGTGCTCAACTGTTTAAAGGCTCCCAATTCATCTGAGAGGAGAGGGTTAATTTCACATAAAGGTTCCTAGGTAGATTTTGCATGCGATGGAGAGATCTTGGTGCGCAGCAAGCTGCACCCTGTCGAACATCACGTGGGAATGCCCCAGCTCCAGCCCCACTCCCAGCTACTTCACCCACAGACTCAGAGCAAACATCTGGAAAGCACCTGTCTACCTTCTGGACCTCAAGCTCACCTCACAAAGCTCACTTTGCACGGCTGGGACGTTTTCATGTCCATGCCCTTGGTGGGCAAGCACCAGGACACAGCACCGCACACGGTCAGCCTGGATCTGGGCTCCCCCAGGGAACCCTCAGCCTCGCCTTGCCCATGGCCCAGGGGAGCAGAGAGGTTGTATCGGTCAGGTTGTGAGTGCTGAGGGGTAGGGCCTGTCTCCTGCTGTGCTTCAGTGGTATCAGGCCCAAACCCACCCTACCTCTGACATTTTAATGAGCAGGAACTGTTCAATGAACAGGACTGGGCTTGCAATAGGATGCTCGTGAGCTGCTTCTTGGGAGCTGGTGCCCTCCACGTCAGCCCTGTTACTGGTTATTTCAAGGTAATATTATTCCAGCACCTCCATCTAAACAAAATGAGCCTTGAATAAACATAATAGTAAACTTCATTCTTCGGCAGTGCTATGCCATGCCTTTAGCAGTCAATTCCCCTAAGGAGGCATCTCTTCCCCAGCATGCTTTATATAAACCTTAAATTTACATCTCTAGTTAAATAGCAGCTTCCAAGACTAAAGCTTCAGTCTCTAGTGACAATGAATAGAAACATCTCCCCCATTAAAATTTTCATCTTTTTTTTTTATATATATCTGATGAGAAACTGTGCTGTGCGGGCAGTTTTATAGGTTCCCCGAGAGGTGGTCAAGCTGCAGCATTAAATCTTTGCCGCGTCAGGCGGAACAGCCACTAGAGATGGTGCTCAAACACCACCCCCATTCCCCTGCTATTAAAAAAAAAAAAAAAAAAGCCATCCCTGCTGGATCACAAGCAGGAGACCAAAATCAGCACCTGCCTTGCATCACGAACAGATGAGGCAGGGTGCAGAACTGGGTGCTGCAAGCTCCCCCTGGGTGCTCCCTGCTGCTGTCCCCACCTGCTGCGTGTCCACCAGCCATTTGTCTTGCCTCACCTCCCAGAGCACATCTTTCTCCATTGTTTATTTAAATGATCACTGTGCCTGAGCAGGGACTGTCTTCCATTTCACGTTGACCCCCTGTGTGACGCCAGTAACACCAGTATACTGCACGTAGAGCAGCGCCTGGCCTCCCTGCTCCCCCTGCCTCTGGGCAGCATAATAATAATAATAATAAATGTTGTTAAAGTAACGTCGCTTATTGCTTAAACAGAGAAAGTGCAGCGCTGCAGAATTAAAGGCTCTTAGGCTCTTATCCCCCCTGTAACTCACCTAGCTTTATGGAGCACATATGGCAGCCCGGCCACCCACTGCTCAGCGATTTCAGCAATCCAGGAGTGCGTCAGGGCGGGGAAGTGAATTAAAGATGAAGTGGCAGCTGGAACTGTGAAGTTCCTGGCTTAATATCACTTTCGGAGGAGTTCTGTGCATTTGATAATATGTGCCGTGCACATGGTTATTTCCTTGAATTAGATAACAGTAGATAACACAATGATCCTAATCTCCCCCCGTTGCTTGAAACCTGGCATTACGCATCGGCAACAGAGTCCCTGCTTATCTGCTCCACGACGGCTTCCTCAGGAGCTCTCACCGGCAGCTCTCTTTATTTAGATATTGCCAAGATTGCTGCAGATGGAAATGAGTGTCGGCTGGCAACCCGCGCAGCCTGCAAGGTGTGAGGCTGGAGATACCAGCCCCGGCGCAGGAGACGAGCTCCTGCCTGCTGCAGAACACCCACGGGCTGAAGGGGACTGTAAGGGATCGGGGGACAAGGGGTGGTAGCCCTGGATGTGCCCCCAGCAGGTTGCACAAAGGGCTGGGGGGCTCCCGGGACATTGCCCCCCCACCACTGGCCGAGCCTGTGAGGCTCTGTCTCACGTTATCTCAGTGAGAATGGCTTGTCCTGGCCCCATTTCAAAGCACTGAGTAACCCCAGGCTCTTATGTATTTGTTTATGTATTTGTTTGCTCTTTTCCCCAGCAGCCACCCGGGATTCTGGCAGGGGAGCCGACCTGTGCCAGCACTGCACCAGGGGCAGCCCCTCCTCGGTGGCAGCCGGAGGAGACGTTTGCTTGTCCCACCTGGGGGACCACGACACCCACATCATCCCGTCCATCACAGGGAGCCTTTTGCAGTGATGTGAGCACAGACACACACACACGGTTTGCTGCTCTCCAGCTAAAGGCTACCTGAGCTCAGGCTATCGAGACCTATAATATTTGCATCTGCTCTTGGAACAGATCATGGGGCAGGAGGGCGTTAAAAGTAAAGGTAAATCCTTTACTGGGCAGGAGGGCGTTAAAAATAAAGAGAAATCCTTTACCATCACCTCCTGAATGGAAAATGCCATTCAGAAATGTAATAAATGAGTAAGTTAACAGGTTTGCAGAGAAAAAATCCAGCTGGCACCTCCTTGTCTTTTGGCAAAGCACAGGACCTCGCTGCCCATCACCAGCCCCCTCCCCATCCACAAGCAGCTCTCTTCTCCAGACGAGGGAGGGATGCACGCTCTCTCTCTCTCTCTCTGCCTCTCTCACGCACACAGGGTAGCAGAATTCTGGTATTTATGTATCGTTTTTCCCTGCTGGCATTTAATGGGCGTTTTAGTAGCACAAATAGAAAATGCTGCATATTCATCTTCCATGTCACAGGCACCGAGATGGAGAGGAGTGAAGGGAGAAGCGCCTCGGGCTCATTGTACCAATCTTGTCCTCGGCAGCAATCTCCAAGATGAAGAATAACTTAATTACCGCATATCATTTTGTCTCCTTTATTTGCTCTTTGTTGCTCTCCCCCAGTGCCCGTGCCCACTCTGCCACAGGAGCGGCAGGCAGGCGTATCGCGGTGTGATTAAAACACCGGTGGGCTGCCGGTCCCTGACCCGCCTCGAGCTCCTGTGGATCACAGCTGGATGGCAGGAGAGGGGCCAAAAAATACAGGCTCGACCTCGAAAGATAAAGGGCTGAAACCCTTTGTAGTGACAGGGGTGTTGATTTAGCAAAGCAGCAGGCAGTCAGTGATGGGCCGGCCACGCTGGAGGAGGGCAAGGGGGTTGTGTATAAGTCTGTCTTCGTCAGTTTGCTTCAGGAAGTGCGTAGGCACTGACTTCATTTGGATAGAAGAGAGGGGTTTGAAGTCAGAAAGAGTGATTTTTTCCCCACCTAAATCTCAGGGATGGAAATCAGCATTGCTCTGTATGGGCTTTCCTTTTGAGCCAGCACTTAGCAGTCCCACTGGGGACCCTGCGTGATGCACAAGGTTCAAAATCTGCCAAAAGGTGCCCTCAGGGACAAGGGGATGCTCTGGGAAAAGCACTGCTTAGGGTCTTGGAGACCCACAATGCTCAGCCCTGCAATTCCCTGTCTCCTGTAAGTCAGACAGGGACACAGATAAAGTCTGATGTCCCCTGCTTTGCCCTGAGCAAGGGCACGGCGCCCTTCTACCAAACCACCCTGACTCCGAGCACAGCAAACCTGCACAGAGATGTTGAGTTGACTTTTGCAAAATTGCCCCTTGGTGGCTCAGCGAGGTCCCAGCCGGGCAGGAGGACATGGGCAGCTGGAAGTCGGGGCGAAGCGGTCAGCAGGGAGATGCCGGGGCAGCACGGGTGAAAAACTGCATTCCCTGGCGCTCTCCAGCACTTAGGAGACACGGACATGACCCAGGAGGCTTGGCAGCTTAAACACACTTGTTTTCACAGGGTGGAGAGCACCAGAAGCAATTAGCATGTTTAAAACAGCTTCACAAAACCCTGCTGCAGGTTTGTAAGGCAGGGGAGAAGCCAAAATCCCCAGGGGATAGGGCACCCATCAGCGTGTCCACAGAGGGACGCTCATGGAGATGCTTTCATCGGTCTCGAGCACACAGCTAGAGCCAGATATCAAATCCAAATATCCGCCTTTTCTTCCACAACGTGTCATTTCCTTTCTGTCCTTAAGAATGGTCTAATTGCCAGATTGATTTCCCCAAGAAAGCGCGAGGGAGCGAGCTCTGTGCTGCCAGGTACCGGTGAGTTAAAGGAGGCAGCAAACCGAGCAGAGCTCATTTGTGCTTTTTGTCAGGGCCGTTCCCTCTGAACACCCTGCTTGTTTTAGGTAAATGTCTCATTGCATTGTGAACACGCAGGTAATGAAATTTTATCTTCATAGTTTTGTGACAGAAAAGGGAAACAGAGCTGTGCTAAATAGTGAAGTCACTGCAGTGAAGTCACTGCAGCCAGGCCCCGAAGCAATAAGCGTGGAACAGGACCAGCACGTGAGGGCCAGGGCTGCAGTAATTCGATTGGGAGCAGGAGGTCTTGGCAAAATGCTGGGCTCATTTTGTAGAGTAACGTGGAGCCACACAAAGCAAACAGGTAGAGAGAGCTGAATTTAGACACACAAAGGTGGCCTTGCGGCTTCGCAGACAGGGACCAGGGGTTGTAGGAAGAGATTAAATAAATTTGCTAGCAAGGTGCCCCTGGGGAGCTGCAAAGCCTGCCTCCAGCCACCATGCACGTGGCACCTCTGCTGCAATCATCCAGCAGGTACGGGGCACAGAAAGGCTCCAGGAGCAGCACCGGGTCGTTACATGCTCCAAGTGGATGCTGTGGTTTAAGCAGGCAGCAAAGCACCGAGCCCCCACAGTGGGATGGGGGAGAGAATCAGGAAAAGGTAACACTGGTGGGTGGAGATAGAGACAGTTAATAGGAAAGAGAAGGAAGGGGAAATTAATAATAATAATAATAATAATAATAATAATAAAGCAAGTGATGCACAATGTAATTGCTCACCACCTGTCGACTGATGCTCAGCCAGACCCCAAGCAGCAGCCAGCCCCCTCCCCAGCCAGTTTTATTGTCCCACATGATGCCACACGGCATGGGACATCCCTGTGGCATTTGGGGTCAGCTGTCCTGGTTCTGTCCCCTCCCAGCTCCTTGTGCACCCCCGGCCTCCTCGGTGGCAGGGAGGTATGAGAAGCTGGAAGGTGCTTGGCTTAGTGTAAGCACTGCTCTGCAACAACTGCAGCAGTGTGTTATCAGCATTATTTTTCTCCTAAATCCAAAATACAGCAGCACACCAGCCACTATAAAATTAACTCTGTCTCAGCTGAAGCCAGGACAATGGAAAACAAGAAAATCTTGTCCCAGCAGCTTGGTATGACACAAAAGAGATGTAGCTGGGGATGGAAAGTGTCTTCTCTTAATTGCTCGAGAGAGAATTTGGGTCCATGAGGAGTTTCACAGTTTGTTATATCTGCAGAGCTGGGAATTCATCCTAATAGCACGGTGGAAAAGAAAGAAATAAAAGTACAGAAGGGCAAGGGCAAGGGCAACGAAGTTTTGTTATTCTCTCTGAAATGTGTGAGTTGTGGGTGGGGGAGAAGAGCAGCCCACCACATCCTGCACGGTCAGATGTGGGTGTTTAATTTTGTTGAGACCTCCATAGGGGGACATGGAAGATCATTTATCCCATTCCAGGCTGCAGTTCGTGTTGCAGTTTTGCATGCATGCTTGCACAGCAGGAAGGCTCTAATGATTAATTAATGTTAGCACCATGTTTGCAAACTGTCATTGCAAAAGCTCTGGCTGTAGAAGTTGCACAATGCTATCGACATGCAGCAGATTTTTATTATGATGTTTTTTTTGCCACCCAGACTCATTTCAGCCAAACAAACCCCACAAAGCATTGTTCTGCCCTGCCCTACAGAACACAAAGACAGTGCGCTGCCTGTACGCCACATGTGACAAATGGCATGTGGATAATTTAAAACGTTCTTTGGAAGCATCTGGAAATAAATGTAAAAGCATTGTAAGAAGGGTAGTAAATGTCAGGTTGGGTTTTATGCAGGGGAAGGCATGCGACCTGTGGTCGGTGGAAGTTGCTTTCTTGAACTCGAAGTGACTGTGCTGTCCTCCAGACACCAAACCTGCCTCCGCAGCTGCCACGCTGAGGACACTGAGGACCAAGATCATCCTTGTTTAGTCCCTTCCTTTCCAGAAGCAAGCATGCCCTGGTGCTCACAGACAAGAACATAGGATTTTAGCAGTTCTTTTGGAAGAAGACACCTCGGGAGCTGCTGGGAAGCTGGCAAATGCAAGTTTTCACTGCTGAGCCCCCAGCACTCAGCATTTGGCTGGCAAACCCCTGTGGCACCCCGTGGGAATGGTACCACCAAGGAAATCACCAAACTTCTACCAGCCGAAGAGGGGCTGAATGGCAAACAGAAGGAATTTGGAGAATATTTGTCAGCTGTGGCTCAGAGCACCCAAACTCCCCACTCAGGCAATGGAGAGTGCCCATACCCTGCCCCTTCTCTGCTGCCTCCATGGCATCAGGGGCAGGTAAATAAATGTTCCTGCATCCCAAGATGCTCAGACCATCCGAGCATCTCCAGCCCGTATGTAAGAGGCTACTTAATGCGAGGCTCTCTACTGCTGCACCCCGTCCAGCGCACGTTATTAAAAGACAGCTTCCAGGAAGGCATTTAATCTTGGTCTGAAACCTTTCAGGAGATGAAGAATGCCCTGCATCCCACGCCATTTGTTCCACTCTCCCCCTTAATTCAACAGCCGCCCAACCGGGTGCCGGCAGCCTTGCAGGAGGGCGGCGTTGGAGGGAGCGCTGCCTTTAGCTCGTGCCCTGATGCCGTGGCCACATTGCTCATGCTACAAAGTGGATTTTGCAAGCAGAGCAGGCACGTTTGGACAAGTGGCCATGGCTGAGGAGGGGCCAAGGGTAGGTCCACCCGTTTGGTGCAAAACTTTGAGTTGGATACAATTTTGGCTTGCTTGAGCCAGAGACATTTTCTTGCCCCATTCCTCGTGGCCTGCACATTGCTTTTCCCTCGTTGCCCTTCCTCTCCTGCTGCTTTCCTTGCTGCTGCTAGACTGTGTGTTGAGGGGTTTTTAATCCACATAAAACAAGCAAATGTAAAATATTATGATATGATGAATATGATTTTATATTGTAGTTACCTCTGGGCATTCACATTCTTATTTCGTTGTGGTTGTTATAGTTCTTTTATTCCTTTCATAAAGCGAAAACATTTAATGTAAAAATAAAAGGAATCATGATGATTTGGGTGAATTGTAGCGCTCAAGGCTTTCCTCCACATGTGCTTAAAGCTACGTGTGTGCTTTCATGCAGGAGGTGGCAGAAGAAACACCTCATCTAAATCCTATCAAAGGCAGCGGGAGTTTGATCACAGAGCAGAAGACAGCGGCAGGGCTTCAGGTGGGGCGAGGAGGGGACGTGGCTGCCTTCGTGGGTTGGGCTGAGCTGGAAAAGGCTGCTCAGCCTGAGGTCCAGGTTGGTTTGTGGGAGCTTCTCCTCCACAACTCACTGCTGCTGCAATCAGCCCGTGATGCTGGTGTGCCCAGCGCTGTCCGAGGAGCTGCTCCCATCCAGCCTCTTCCACAGACAGCAAGCACTCTGTTAGGGTTTGGGGTGTGATTGCTGGCGTATTTTAGGCCTTTCGGATCCTGCCTGTGGATAACTTAAGGGCTTGTGCCATTTCAAGGGTCGTTTAGATGCATCTTACCCAAGGAGGGTGTATGTGCAGGGGATCCTGACAGAGCCTGCCGCAGGCTGGAAACTTCCCGGTGGGATTTTTCCCCAGATCCATGTGTGCTGTTGTGATGTCCTTGCTGAAGGTCCTCCTGCCTCTGCTCACGTGGTTTCTCTGCCCCTGAAGACTACATTACAAGTCCTCCTTTAGCTCTGCACATCCCGAAGAAGCTAACAATGAATCTAAGAAAAAAAGGAGCTTCTGCATGAAAGCACGGGGTAGGACTTGGTCTTTCTGTGGGGCTACACAAAAATCGGAGTGTGACTGCCTAGCATCATCCTCGCAACATCCCTGCTCAGCCACAGGGCAGTGATTGCTGTCTGCAGCCTGCAGCTTGCAAATCCCACCGAGCCATGTCCGCCGGGGGTCTGCACAGAGCAGAGCTCACCCACGGAGCAGGAGGGGACGGCTGAAACCTTCCCGGGGAGCAGCATCAGCTCTGACAGTGCCGTCAGCCTGCGAGGGGCTGCTGAAGAGGTGGCACCAGGAAGCAGATGAGAACAGGCTGCTAGCCTTGTGCAGATGTAAGCACGTAAGCTCACTGGCACCACGGCAGTGATACGGCAGGCAGTGGGATGGCTGTGGTGGCGGACAGGGATGCTGTCCCCTCTCCCCTTTCATAGCACCAGTAAACGGGCATCACAGAGGAGATTTGCCCCAGCAAACTGCCCTTAGACTGTTAATAGCAATGCATTATTTTACAGGCAGTGGCCTGTTCATGGGATGCTCTTGGAAGGAAAGGACCATGTGCACTTGTAGCTGCACAGCATCTCTAAGGGGTGTGAGGAGCAGCCCCTCTCCAGGAGGTGCAGGGCACCTCTGGAGGGAGCGGGGCAGAGTTGTTCCTGTAGTGAAAGCTGTTCCATGCACAGAAAGCCAGGTTTGTTTCAGAGATGAACCAGCAAGTGCCCGAACACCAGGGGACAGCACTTCCAGAGATGTTTTTAAGGAGTTTTGTTTGCACCCTGCACAGAGTGGGGCATTGCCTAGTGCTAACAGTTATCCTCTGCCGGGCTTCTGCAGCCTCGAGACACAGCGCTGTGCCTTGAGGGCATGGCTCTGGAGCACACGGACGTGCCCAGGGAGGAATCTGCAGTTTCAAAACTTCTGAGAGACCATCAGAGGCAATAATAAGCTTAATACAAAGCCAATTACCGACTATTTTTAGAAAGCCTTTGACAGCATCCCCTCCTCAAACCCGGGGATATTTATTCATTATATTCTAAATCATCTCACTTACCCTGCGGTTGATTCGCATGTCACAGGCACATAATGTTATCAGCCAGGCATCAGCAGTGGCACTTCCCATACCAGCGCTCATCACGGCCTTATTGACCGGCCTGGGTTGCAGACAGGTCACGGAGTGTCGATATTAGCAGTGCCTCCAGCGACAATTAAGCACTAAGTGTGCGCCGGGCAGGATGACACAAGTTTGGAAATATTCAGGTCACTGCGAAGTATCGATGGCAATAAATCCACATGTTCCTGATCCAGCAGGAGCCGCCTGGCTGGAAAACAACCTATCCTGTGCATGAAGGGAACGTCAAAGTGAGAAAAAGGCGGTGAGCTGGGGTGTGCTTAACAGCTGGGGGGAGAAGGGGCTGCTGCTTCATCGCTGGGCACGTGCATTCGTGTGGAGCAGTTACCAAGTGGAAGGGCCTTGTTTTATCTCTGCTTAGCAGAGGTGCAAACACGCAGGGTGGGAGCCAGAGGTGGAAAATGAGCTTGTTCAGCACCAACAGCCAGCGCTGCTGCCCCAACAGCTTGCTCAGATGTGCCTTGCTTGGGCCAGGACTCCCAAACAAAGTAGGGGAGAGGTGCACAAGACCACGTATGACCTCCTACAAACTAAAATTACTCTCTCTTTTTAAAAGCTTTGAGGCCCAGGGCCAAATTTGGAGATGCTGCTCTATGGGGCATAAAGCCAAGGCTCCCCTTCCTCTCCCTCTCCTCAGAGGCTATTTCAGGTTGGGAGTTTTTTTTAACTAGCACCTTTTTCTTGGTGCATAAATTACACTTATTTAGGTTGCTTTATGCATCAGCAGGCGTGTACGGAGTGCCCAGGGAGCCTTAGTGAAGCCGAGAGGTTCTAAATTATGCCAACTTAGCCAGCAGCGCTGAATTTGCCCCACGGCGTCCCAGGTTGTTGAAAGCATCACGACTGAAAGGACCAAGACGTGAAACGGACATGGCTATCAGCTTTCTCCCACCCATACGAGTAGTCCACGATGTCCTGGCCAGACTCAGGGATTCTCAGGGATTTTATCCCTGGGCTCGGTAGGGCTCACCTGGCAGAGGGCACCGAGGCAGCGGCCGTCCCCTTGTTGCAGCCTCCTGCCGAGGGAAGAAGGGAGATGCCACCAAGGCAGAGCCATCACACACCACCGTGGGCTTCTCCAACCACTGCTTGCACCAGCAGCTCACAAACTGGAGCAGCAGCTCAAGACCAGGAGGCAGCTCTGCAATGCTCACAAGCTGCCTACAGCAAGCATGAAAGCTGCAGCAGGGCTGGGGGATGAAGCAAGGTCCCTGCCTAAATGCACGTATGCACTGTGGTGGGAATCTGAACCAGGGGCTTGCATCGACTCCGCTCCATAAAGCCCTTAGAGCAGGCAGGGAGGGGAAGGCGGCGTTTGTAACCGCTCGCTGCGCCCCTTCGCCGCGCAGACACCACGCACCCAGCTCCCTGCCGTCCCCGGCTCGCAGCACATCAGGGTGGAAACGCTGGCGAATTAAGGGTACACCCACGTGTCACACTTTCCCGTAGTGCGGCGGCAGCACTGCAGACCTGCCTTCCCTGCGGGGCTGGCTTCTGCTACGCACTTCTCACTGAAAAGCTCTGCCGCTGCTAATGTCCCAGGGAGTTTCCCAGTCCTGGAAAAAAATCCCTTTGGTTTTTCAGGGTACAGGACTGCAGCCATCGTTTTGCTGTTAGAGCCAGACCCAAGCTACGCAGCAGAGAGGGACGAGCCTTGCTTGTGCCTGAGCTCCTGCGGGCTCTTCCCCACTGGGTCAAGAGAGGCTGAGGACCACCCTGTGCTGGAGCACTCGCCCCAGGCCTTTGCAGGCTCTCCTCTTGCCAACAAAGCTCCTCGCAGCCCTGGGTGAGCTCATTAACCTTTCCACCCCTGCCTGCAAAAAGAAAAGAGCGAGTGACACGTGATACACCTGGGTTTAAGGAGCCGTATCCCTGATTTCCCGGCCAGTGCCCAGGTTACACGCTCCATCTCTCTGTCCCAGTTAATGCTTAGTCCTTCTGGGGGGACTGTCCACAAGGAGACCTAGAAAGCCTCAGCCCCCAGTGTCAGCGAGGGGGAAGCCCTGGACACAGCCAGCTCTGGCAGTGACCCAGTAGGAGCCTAAATCCCCTCCTTGGCTCTGCAGTTTGCAGCCTGTGGAGGGATTTATGCCCATGGTCTGACCCACCAGGCTGTATGTAGGGCATTGCTGGGGTGTTGCAGGCAGCACCTCTGTGCCTGTGGCCATCTGAGAGGTTTGGTGAATCTCATATGGCTGCTCTATCACCCTCCTCAAAGCAGGCTGAGAATGTCCCTGTCCCCTCCTGCCCATGCTGGCACTGCCCGCTCGGTGGGCTGGCTGACACGGGAACAAACCGGGATGAGTCAGGGTAGATCTCAAAACATACTTGAAAAAATAAATTTAAAAAAAAAAAGGATTAAAAATCAGAGTGAAGACAAAAACAATATGGCCTTTAATGCATGACACATGGCTGTGAAGAAACTTGGAGCTGATTCCTTTAGAGCCCTGTTACTTTGTGCTTTCACTTCGATTTTGCTGCAGCTAGTTAAAATTTCGTTAGCTGAGCCCAATTAATTAATTCTCTCCCCCTCAATGAGCATCTTACCTTAAGGTGCAAATGAAGGCCAGCTCTAAAGGTACAACCCGGTCCTTTCCCAGGCTAAGCCCCTATTATTCACCCTGCTTAAAGCTCCCAGGATCTGCCCCCAGGATCTGGATTTGCAGCCTACCCCATGTCTGGGCCTGTTTAATTCAGCATGACAATTCCCAGGCACTCCAGCAGACTTTGGATTGAGCCACATTACTACCGAAAGTGCTGTATCAATTCTTTTCTAACTGTACCCAAGTTTTAATGTTTAATATTTAAACATGAAAGTTCCTTTTGAGACGTTTAAAGCGGAATTATTAACAGCCCCATGTAGAACTGACAGGTTAACAGTGTGACAATTAAAAAGAAAGGTTAAATACATTTTCTTTTCAGACCAACTGCTGTTGCTTAAGACTAATAAATCCACCAGGAGATGGTTTTTACAGAGTGTGAGGGGCTGTGTGTCAGCTTTTATAGGCTTGAGTTTTTCAGAAATCACCACACTCCTCGTTCCAGGCAGCTACAGGTTCCAGGCTATATTTAGCAGATGGGGCTTCTTCCAAAGATTTGCATGAGTCAAATCAGAAAGAATATATATATATATATATATATATATATATATATATTGGAATAGCAAAAAAGCAAAACCTACTGGCTATGAGATCTTAAAACACCCAGGCTCACAGGTTTTTTAATTTCTCATTATTCTCTGCTGTCATGAGGGCTTTGAAAACAGAGGTGCTGGAGAAGAACAGAAATTCTGGTGTGGGTCCTCTAAGGGCTGAATTTGATGCTAAGCTCCTATTTCTCCCCTGGAAAAGGGCTGTCCTCACAGGCTGGGCACAGCCCCAGGCTTCCTGGGGGCAGCTGCACCCAGCTGCAGTGTCTGGGCTGCAAAATGCCACCGCTCCCAGCGCTCGTGGCCAAATCCGGGTTCTGAGAAAGACATTTCCGTGCGCCTGTATGTGTCTAGTCGGATAAATGTTAACTTAATTGTGCTTTTCCCGTGCTCTGTGATTACAAAATGGAATGTATTGCTGCAGGGTCAGAGGCAAAATAGATGAAAGGGTGACGCTTTAATCACCTAAAGCAAGGTGGCTCTGCTTGAGTGGGGGCTGGAGCAGTCGGGCTCCAGGCTCAACCACTCTGCAATCCTGCAAAAGCAGGGGTAAGGCACCTTCACGAGGGATAAACACACCCATAACTGTTGGCCTCGAGGACCTGAATACAACCTTCAGCTCCCTACAAACACCAGCCCTGTAATTGCTGCAAGGTGGAGAGATGGAGCAGGGCGATCTGGCTGCCCTCTTTCCGATGCCCTTCCTCCCAGGCATCCTCTTCTGGCTTCTCAGACAAGACAGGACTTGAGTCTGTCTCAGTGTCACCTTTCCTGTGATTATAGCATGTTTCCAGCTCCTTCTGCAGGCCGCAGCAGTTCTTCCTCGCCTTTGATGGGCATTGATTCGGCCCCAGATTTGCAACCATGAAAGGTCACGTGGCTTACAGGTACTGAGGAATATTTACTCACCCTGTGCTTTTAGCAGGTTAAAAAAAAATACTAACGGGTGTTTTAAATGAGTTACCGACAGCAGTAGCGGATGTTACAGATTATTATAAGCACATCAGTGGAAGGTATTATAAGATGGCTATAAGCCATGGTTATAAGCAACCTGGTTTTGATTTATTGGACTCTATAGCAACCTATATAAATTGATTAGCCATTTATTAAAGCAGCTATTAATCACGGATTTTCTCTTTGTACAAATTTAGAAAACTTACCTTGGTTACAGCCGGGATTTGGAGGTGAGAGCCGTGAGTGCCTCCATCTGTGCCTGCAGCATCCCGTGCCTGCAGCATCCCATGCCACAGCTCCTGGCAGGATGGGTGCCATGCTGCTGGCTCTTCCTGCATGGTCCCGCAGCATCCAGAAGCTCTACGATGCCTGAACACCCCTCAGGATGTGCAGTCCCCCCGGTCAGCCCAGGACACCGAGGTGCTGGGAGATGAGGAGCACACAGGGCATTAAACCACCTTCGGTGCCACTCCTGCATCCAAAGCCAGGAAGGTCCCTTTTTATTGTTCTCATATATATTTTGCAAAGGTCAGTTTGATGGCGTTATAATGGACTTGGGGATATTCTGCTGTCTGCTTGCCTCTCTCCTATCTGTCAGCCACACGCTCGGGTGTCAACTTTTCCACATGCAATATATCTTAATGCACCAGTCTGTACTGATGTACCTCCCTTCCCCACATCCCCCATGAATATATAACCACCAAATGTGATAGGAAGAAATTACTATTGTAATAAAACTGGTTCATTACATCCTTCTAGTCAGAGGCGTTTAATGAGCACCAGGGCTGCCTAATGCTGTTATGTTCCCTGTGAGCCAGATGCAAATGTAATATGTTTCATCGTATCGTTTAATTCACTCTTCGGAGCCGTGGAGGAAGCAGGCAGGTCCTTCATGTGCTGGGCACTGCAGAATTAGCCAAGCCATTAGGAAAATGCCTCTATGGCAGCATTTGTGCGGTGCTGCCATGTACCCAAATGGCTCAGAGCATGAAGAGCCTGGATAGCCTGCCCTATAGGCAGCTACTGGGATGCATGGTTCAACAGCACCTCCAGGGAGAGGATGAAAATGCTGGACAAGTTCCAAAAATTACATTTATTTTGTGTTTTCAAAATGATTTTTTCACATTATGTTTTGTGATTACATTTGTCATTTAGGATTCAACCTTCCTGAAGAAAGCAAACAATTTCAAAGCAAACATTTCAAAGTGGATCAGCAACCCAACAGGAGCAGAACACTTGATGTGACAAATAAAATGTACATTGGATATGGTGTTGAAATCTGGGACTTCCTCCCCATTTTTCATATCTCTTCCAGTTTCATTCCAAGCAACTTAACCTCTGAGCACCTTGGTCCTATCCCCACCCCCTCAGGGACCCAACATGAAGAAATGTACTCTGAATTTCACTTTGGAAAGCAATGATGCTAATACATATCACATCCATGGGGTTTTGTGCCTCCATCTGAGCACCTGGTAGCTCTGGTAGGTCCTAGGATGATGGGGAGCCGCTGTCCCTGGCTTCTGCTCCCCCTCTCCTGCTGACTTCATGTGGGACCCCCACCATTGCTTTGGTATAAGCACCAGCTAAGTGAGGATACCGTGGTGTTTCCAGAGTCCTGTGCACCTGCAGAAGCTGTTTTTTGGTGTGTTTTTTTGTTCAAAAACCGCTGGAAGCTGCAGGTGTTGAGCCCATCTCCGCATATCGCCACCCCCAGCCCCAAGCCCTGGCTGTGTTGGTTTACAGCCCCGTGGAGGATTTGTTCAGCCATCTGCCCCAATTCCCTCTGGCACGTTTCAGCAGAGCAGGACTTTGTTCACAAGGATATTATTCCTCAATATTTCCTGCTGTTTTCACCCAGCTTGTTTATGGCAAGTAGACCCTTGAGATATAGTCCTTTTGTCCGGGAAAGCTTTAATGATCTCGGAGTCATTGTGTTGGCATCAGTTTAATTCCAGCTGCTATAAGCTGGCAAGCTGATGGGAAGAGATGTGTTTATGGGCTCTCGGGCTATTTTGTTAGGATGCATAGTGCTGTGCTAACACTGACTTACAGAGCCTTGCAGGGCCGTTAATTAAAGGCACTCCGTTAAGCTGTAAAGGTATCACCGATCATCTCGCAGACCTGGGAGAGATGAGCCTTGGGAAAAGAAACCCTGCCCTGCAGAGGGGCTTGTTTCTTTGGACATGCCATTGTTTCTGGGCTGGGACCTGCAGCATCTCTCCATGAATCCCCTCTGGCAGGATGCAGACATCGGGTTTTATGGCAGCTTTGTCCCCTCGGAGCGCTGGTGGCTTTGCCGGGTGGATTGGCTCACCATGCTGAGAGCGCAGCATCACTTCCCATACCCCAGCTGCTCTGGGGGTTTTGGGCAGCCAAACAACCCAGTTACCTCAGGTGGGGGCTGATGCTTTAATAGGGGCTGGACGTGAAGATGGGGAGGCTGGCAGGGATCGCATGCAGCTGTACTGTTGCTTGCCCAGCACTTAGCCAGGAGCATGCACCGTGGCATGAAAGAGGGTAAACAAAACCCCTCTTGGCCAGCTCCAACCACTTTGTCCCTGTGAGTAAATCTTGCCAAACCTCGGCTGCTGCCAGGCTTCTGAGAAGGCTTGTCCATGCAGGGACTTTGGTAAATTAATCTGAATTAAGCAAAAGCCAGAATTTCTGAAGGATTTGCAAAACTGTATTAAACTCTGATGTGAATTGTGCTGGATGGAATTAAGACTGCATTAATTATAAGAGTGCTCCCATGCATGTGTGAAGAACATGTTACTTATCATGGGTATGCCTCTTGAGACAAACCTGGGAGAGAAGCCCGGTGGCCGTGGGGTTTGGTCCTGAGCTAAGGAATTTGGAAAGGTATCACTCTGGAAAGCTCCCAGGAGCTGAGCACCCCCTGTCCGTAACCCACACTGGTGGCAGCAGCCTGGTTCCACTGCAGTCTCCAAGGAAGAGCAGCACAGAGGATTTGCAGAGTTCTGCCACAAGAACTCCCTTCTCCAGCCCTGTTCTGTGTCACTGTGAGGACCGCAGAGAACCAAATCCGGTGGCTGTTTTGGTTCGCCCCAGCTGAAGTCTCCACGTGAGGCACTCAGGGCCTTTAAGCCCTATTTATGCCCCAAAGTGGAGCAGCATTAGCTCCCTGAGTGCAGAAAGCAGCCTCGTTGACAAAAATGCACTTATTAGGGGAAGAGGAGCATGCTGTGCTGCTAGCACCGACTTTCTTCCTTCTAACCAAATCCAGGCTTTCCTTTGTGCTGGTACAGCTAATAAGCAGTTAAGATGCAGTCCCATCAGCACCAGAAATAACAAAGCCTGCTTTCCCTAAGATCTGCATTTCATGCTTGATTGCGGGCTCCGATCACATCTTTTCCTGCAGTTCGAATGGATTTTTCTAAATCCTCTCCCCTGGTGTGGAGTCTTTGATGGCTGGTAAGGCAGAAGCCCACACTGCGGCCTGTTTTTCAGGCAAGAAATGCTGAGTTGGAGCATTTACAGGCTCTCTCCCCTCCACCTGGCCAGTTTTCACAGTATGTATAAAAACTTAATTGTATCCAAGACTGCTTTCCTCCCCCATCAAATCTGCTTGAAAGCGCCAATGGGTTCAAAAATTATTAAGGTCAAAATAAACATGCAGAAACGCACACGCATTCATTACATGATCATATGAGCTTAATTTCCTCAGGCAAGCAAGCTAAAAATATCCTGCGTGCCCAGAAGAGGTAATTATACTGGTATAAAAACTGTAGGGTCGTGCTGGTTTCCTCTGCTCTCGCTGCCATTTGAAGCAGTGTCCTGACACATCCCGTGTGCCTCCACCTCCCGCAGCCAGCAAATGTCTTCCAAAAAGGGGGAAATGCTGAATTATTCACTGCCATTTGCATAGAGCGCAATCCGGCCGCGCCACGCCAGGGACGGGAACGGCCGCGGTGAGCCCCGAGGAGATGTCCTCTCAGATCATCTCCTCGCCCCCAGAACAAAACGCTTCCGTCAGGCTGGGTTTTGGAAGCAAAGCGCTCTAATGATGACGGACAGTTCCAGATCATCGCTTGCAAAGCCGCGTCCCGGAGAGCTGGCACTTCTCGCCGAGACACCGAGGGGATTTATGAGCAACTGGCACCAAGGGAACGCACGCGGAGGTCATGGGCAGCTGGGGCTTGGTCGCTGCCTTCATCCCCCAGGCCCCTGTGCTCTCACCTCAGTGGGCAGCGGGCTGAGCTCAAGCGAGGACAAGTTGCACCAAAGCACTATTGGATTTACCATCTTTTCTTTCCAGGGAGGAAAAGTCATGCAATAGTTAGACCTAGACTTGCATGGCTGCTTAGAAATATCTGCTTGTGGGATGGCCACAGAGGAAGGAGCTGCAAACATGATCTAAAATTTAGACTCACAAGCATGGTCTAAAAAGTCTTCCCAAAGCATAGTCTCCTCAGAAAGTCATATGGAGGAGAGAAAGCAATTCTAATTAGTCCTAAAACTATTTTTAACCAAAATATGATGCAAAAACTATAACTATTATTATAACTATTATTATTATATGGTGCAAAAAAAAACTATTTTAACTAAAATATGATCAACTCATGAAGTTGGGGTGACTAAGGTTTCTTGTTCAGTGGCCCCAGTGAGGTGCTTGAAACACCCCCTGTGCCTGGATGGGGTTTCTGCGCTCTCTGCAGGGGTTTGTGCTTCAGCTGAGAGCTTTCCTGGGGCACGATCCTTCTTGCCAACCCTTTTCTAGCTCCTAGAGTGACAAATTTTGCATCAGGGGCTAAAGCAAGCTTACGGGTTGTAGCTCCTGTGAGATATTAAATAGCCTGACTGTTTAATGTCATTTTCTGGTAGGCAGTCCACCAAAGAGTAATTAACCCTTTGTGGTGAGCCACCTCCCCTTAACACCTGTCTCTTCTGCACCAACATTTCAACACAGCACTTGCTGGCTCTATTTCTCCGGCTGCTTGGAGTAAAGGTGTTAGAGAGGCTTCTCTTTCAGCAGGGCAGATTCACAATTCAAATGAAGCAAATGATTTAAAAATAAAAAAAAATAAAAATCTGCAGCATAGCTGCTGAAGAGATTAAAATTGGACAGGTTGATTATAACCTGTCACAGTCACAAGCTAATGAAATTCCATCGACAGGGCACGGAGGGCCCCGAACCTCCCTGCGACAAGTTTTAAGGCCTTTCAACTGAACTCTAAACTTTGATCATCTGCTGGTGAGTTTCCGTCGAGCTCCCGTCAGTCGAAGACAGGCTCATTTCCATCTCACCGGCCGGCTGACAAGGGGACGGGAGGGAGAAGGTCGGTGCGACAGATGCGGTGGGTCGGTGCCGGGCATGCTGTTTTGGATGCGGTGCATCGATGTTCGAGATGCCATTTGGAGTTCAGTCTTAGCTGCCCTTTGCATTTTACTGAGCTGTGCAAGTTCAGTGCCTCGGAGGAACCTGTCCCCTGGCTCTCAGCAGAGGTCTGAAAACCCAGGGTGTCAGAACAGCTTCCTTGAACACCATCGGGAACTATTTAAGGAAGATAAAGCTCAAACTCCAATCTTTTTCTAGGCAACTTCCTAATCCATGTCATTTTTGAATCTCTTCTGCTACGTATAAAGCCTAGACGGGGTCTGGATTCATCTTCTGCCCTGCAAGATAGTTTTGCAAGTCACCCCTTGAGATAGCTGGATCATTTTAGGTGATCATACAAGTGCACGCAAAAAGGGATCCTCGTATCTGTGTGTATGGGGTGTGAGAAAAGTTTTGAAAACCTGCAAGCTGGGTCCATCTCAAGGAACCTTAAGACCCACCAAGCCCTGTACAGTTCAGATCCTCTTTACTTAAGGAGATCTTTCCATCCTGAAGTAAAATTAATCCCATTTATCCTATTGCTACCACATCTGTCAGCATCAACCTCAACAAGCCATTAAACACACTCAGAGGCCAACAGGCTTCCTCCAGACAGCTGTTAGTGGCCCTTACAGCATCACTCCTTCGATTTATGATTACACGCAAACCCTCTGTGGGTTTGGGACAGTTCCCTCAGTGCCTTTCCCAGCATCCCTTACTTTCTACTTTAAATGTTTGGGAGCAATAATTTATGTGCAGAATGTGAGAACTAATTAGTGTGTCTCTTGCTTTCAGAGAAGGAGCAAAAACCATAGCAAATGACATTCCAGCAAAAATGGGGTCAGCTCGGATTAAACTCCCTTCCCATTTATCTTTGGTCTTTAGCATTAAATTTACCATACATATTAGAAACAAATTTTAATTTTCCACAGCATTGGGCAATATCCTTTCCTTAAAGCCTAGAAGAACATTCATTAACATCCTCTGCCTCCAGTTCAGTGTGACTTTCTCCTCATTTGCACATAAATATGAAGTTTGCTGCCTGGGAAAGCTTGCCTGAATGACATCAAAGTTCCTGTATCAACATGCAACACACACATCTGCACAAATGAGCCCTCCACCCACCATCACACAGCTGTCCTTCACTAGTCTTGTGTCAGAACAGTGCCCAAAAACACCTGCAAGAAGAGGCCACCATGAACCTGATAGCATGAGGAGTGACCTCTAGGAAGAGAAGAACATGCGTAAGTTGAACTTCCTATCTAATTAAAGTAAACTTCCCACCTTAAAGTTAGGCCTCTAAATTAAGCTACTCTTTAACAGACAATGGTATGAAAACATATTTCCAAAGAGCAACTCATACCATCTGAGGAGGCACCAAGGTCATGAAGGACAATTGGGCATTGGGACGGGTTGCCCAGGGAGGTGGTGGAGTCACCCTCCCTGGGGTGTTCAAGGAGAGGTTGGATGTGGTGCCTGGGGACAGGGTTTAGTGGGTGATGCTGGTGGTAGGGGGACGGTTGGACCAGATGATCTTGGAGGGCTTTTCCAGCCTTAATGATTCTGGGATTCTATGGCAACCTAGCAGTGAGGGATCTACTTTCTGCAAGGCATCATCCCTGGTCAGCACCCTGCTCTAACTAAGTCACTTAGACCTAAAATCTCCAAGGAATACCTCTAATCATTACACCATATAATGTCAAAGGCATTCATCTCACCCAGCTTTAGGTATTTTTAAGGTAGGTGTCAGTCCTACCTTGATAGTAGACACAGCCCAGTATTCATGTGGCCTGTTTTGGGTAACCACAACTGGCTGAGCTGCTCCACGCCTTAGAAGTGCTCCGTTCCCTCCAGGTACACAAGGACTGACAGCCAGCACCTATGGAGACAGCTTTATGAAGGTAGGTGAGATGAATTTCATGCCCATCCAACCACAAACAATTACATTTTTAATAAATAAATATTGTTCTCGGTAACGCTGTACCTCGAAGTGAGGATCTAGGCCATAGTGAAGCATTCCCAATCTGTACAAGGAAGATAATAGCACTCACCTATCCCCAGGCTCGCTACGGGGATGAATACATCACAGGCAGTTAGATGCTCAGATACTATGGCAATCAGGTGCTATCTCAGCACACCAGAGAGATAAGAGCCTAGCAAGTACTGATGGCATTTCAGCTACAAATCCCTGGCCCAGTGGGCAAAGGCAAACTGTAAAATGAAAGCTGCCTGCTAGGTTCACATATCCTTCATTTTTGAGGAGTTTTTAGAGGGTTTTTTTCTGCTGTAATATTACTATAGGTAGCAACACCCCAGTTCAGCAGAGGGACAGCAGCTCTGACACCAAGGGTGATTTTCCCAAAAGGCTAAAACAGCTGTAGCTGTTCCAGCCAGTGCTGACATTCAACAACGCATTGGCCCTTTTAATAATGTCCAAATGTTTTCTTTTCCTGACTTCAGCAATTACTAAAGCAAACAGAATGACCGGCAGTTCCTTACCTGGAGCTACCAGGATGCAAGGAAATCTCAGCTCGCTGCCCAGGGGTGTAGGAAATTCCAGGCAAAGCTGAGGGAACTCTTTTAACCATCTTGGTCATAACCCAGCACCCAGTCTTTCCCAGTGGATTGCAGTAAATCCCACCAAGCGCGCACCCTTCTGTGCAGGAGCCATGCATTGCCAGCATCCCTTACCCTAATTTCGTTTCCAGGCCTCCTGTATGTGAGTACGTAGTGCGAAGTGGTCTCACTGCGGGATGCCAAAAGCCCTGATTCTTTCCTTGTAGAAGACCCAGAAATGATTAGAGGGCTAGATGGTGCTGCAGCTTTGGAAAGAGAAGCCTGGGAGGAGGCAGCAGATAGATGAGATAAGAACTTGTGTGCAGAGCTGATGGATAGCAAGGGACCGCGGTTTTCCTTTGCTAGCTTACTCTTTTAAATATTGATCTGGAAGCCTTCTTGGATCCGTATCAGTGAGCTCTGATTTACGCTCCCATCTTTGACTGCCTGTGTTCATCCCCCAGTGGAAAATCAAAGGGCTTGTACCTACAAATACCCATTTTCCACTTGGCCAGCTAGCTGGCAAATGCGAGCACCACTGCCTGCCAGCTGTGCACAGCTGCCCAGGGGCTGTGCCATCTGCAAGGCATCGGAGGATGCGTGCTCCTCGCATGACACAGCAGCTGGAGCGGGTGGAGGACAGGCAGGGAGCCCTTCTGACACACTTTCAGCAAGGTTTTTTTTGTATTTTCTTCCCTGCTGTCCTTTGATCTTTCACTGGCTCGCAGTTCAACCTAAGGAATGTTGTTTAACTTCCTTTACGTGCCCTTTCTGCAGGCCTATTTGAACTTGAGGAATTGGGTTTTTCTTATGACTTCAAAGTCAGGTTTAATGACTGTAAAGAGCAGCACAGCTGTGGCACTCCAGGTACAAGACGTCCTGTCTCAAGGATTGTCAGGGAATAATAAAAGCATATATGGTAGAGACATGTTGCAAGTCACCTGCACTGTAAATAAATGTGCCTGCTGCTCTCAGAATTGACTTCTCTTCATTGTACTCAGAATGATTCTCTGAATTGAAATGCTTTCATATCTGAAGGGGGGGATGGGGAGAAAAAAAAAAAATGTTCCCTGAAGATAAAAAGTGTAATAGTCTATTTTATTTTCCACTTTCCACATCAATAATGAAAAGTTATCCTCCAGGGACAGCTAGCAACATGCTCAATTCTACCTCTAACACATCAGCAGCACAAAGTATCCCTCGACGGCGAGGCTGTGATACAAAGCGCTGCGATGCACCGGGCGGATCAGAGCCAAGGGGAGGCAGGGGCAAGGCAGAGCCCGTGCCCAGCCCGGGGCCATCCCAGCTCCCACCAACAGAAGTGCTGCTGCCAAGGTCATGCCCTGAAGCCCCTACAAAAGCAAATGGAGGTAAAGAGCCTCTGTTAAGATAGCCAAATAAATAAAGAAATGCAGGGAAAAGAAAAGAAAATGGCATAAAAATCTGGGCAGAAGCTGTCAAACAAGAGAATGTTTCTTATTAAGCCAAAAATAAATAATATATAAATGAGGCTTCCTGCTGAATGCTGATACTAGGGTTGACCAGGAGCTTAAATGCCTCAAGGAAATGGACTCTGTTTGCTTGATTTCTTCCTCTGATTACTCCTTTTATCTCTTTGCTTTCCAGTTATACAAGCTTGTCCCCCAGCCCTCAGTCTGCAGTGACATTATGCCCTTCTGAAAGAAATGACACTCTTCCAGCTGGACCAGCCCCAGCTCAGCTATTGCTCATGGTTCTCCAAAACAGCTCAAATTTGCTTTCCCTTCTAGACTGGGAGCATTAAGTTTCTGGAAGCAGGACAGAGACATAACCTCTGCCAAGGTCACGCAGGGAGTCTGTTCCCCCTAAGACCAGACCAAGGTCCTCATCTACAGATGAAGAGCAATACTTAGGGTCCTTAAATCCACCCGGACAGAACATGAGCTCTCTAGCCATCTTCAAGACTTATTTCCTCTAGTTTTATAGTGATCTTGCCCATAGTGGCTTCTCCCAGAAATGGTGGTGCTCACCTATCAGCCAGCACCCAACAATAACACTACCCAAACACTTGGCCTCGGTGGCACTGGGGCATGCCTCCTTTGTGCAAGGGTCCATCGCTGGGATTCCCAGTCCTCGACACATTTCAGCCTGCCCTGTGGTCTCATTTTTGTCACTCCCATGGTATTTTTCAGCCTGATGGGAGCGTGGTGACACACCATTACCAGCCAGTGCGACGTGCTAAATGCCAGTAAATTCACCGGCAAATGCAGGCAATCTTTCTGGGCAGCTTAATCGCTGGCTGCTTAAATTAAGATCTTTTACAAGGGCTTTATTTTCAAGGAAAGAGTGATCAGCTTGTCCTGAAAATGAGATTCTTTTTAAGTGTTTCATCTGCATTACCCGCTTTTGACAAGTTTGACATGATGGAAGTCCTGGTCGAGTGCGTAGATAGAGAGTTTGGTGCAAATTCTGGGCAGGATTCCCAGGGAACGGATCTGCGAAGCACTCCACAGCCAAATAATGACCGTGACCGGCCTCTGCTGCTTTCCGCAAGCAAATAAAACCTAAATCTGTTTTACGTCCCTATCCCTGTGTTTTTCCTTGCAATTAAGTGCTGCTTTTTTTACAGCTGCCTCTAATGCCTCAGTGTAAATTACATCACTCTGAAGCAGAAGCGATGGCTTTGCCTGCACGTAGCCCTCGGAGCCACCAACTAGCCAAGAAACTGTCAGATGAGCCACGCCAATATAGCTCTTGCTTGGGACTTGTTAACCATGAAACCAATTGCATCCTATTTTATCAAGGTGGGAGGGAAAGTAGATACCTTCCCGTCCAACAGGGAAGTAACAAAAATAATAATAGCTATTTGAAGGACTGTAGTGGATAACAGCAATGGGTGCCCCAAAACAGCCCATCAGGAAACACCAGCCAGCTAGAAAATGCAAGTAGCAAGCATTTTACATATTCCAATTTTGTTCTCACGTTTTCCTCTCTTAAATAAGGGACAGAAAGCGTTCTCTGCAAGAAATGGAAGAGAGGAATCAGCAGTGGTGCCTTTCCCAGCATGTACCACTATCAGGTCCGTGATGGATGGAGATCATCCTGTGTCCCAGCAGGCATGACAATAACTGTCACCAACTGCAAGTAAAACTGAAGTAATTAATAGTGGGGGCACAACCATCTTTCACTCACTCTCATGCTTTGGCTCGCCTGTAAACAATGGGAATTTTAATTTCTTGCTTGACTTGGACGGAGGTTGTTTGTATGGAAAATAGTCCTAGAGCAGAGCTGGAGGACCTCCTTGGGCCAGAGCTTAACCACAGGGACACTGAAACCTCGAGGGGAAGCCGGAGATGTCTCCTAAGCTATCACTGCATCCTGCATCCATACATTAGCTGTGTC
>NC_048915.1:2149621-2229794 GCF_011077185.1 Oxyura jamaicensis
TTCATTTCCTTCCTTCCTTCTTATTTTTTTTCTGAATTAAATAAGTGTTGTAGCAACAAGCTGAAAATAGTGGTGTTATTTAGTACACAAAGGGGTACATCTTTTTTATTATAGGGTAAAAAAGGAGCATCAACAGACTTGAAGCAAATCCCTGGCACTCCAAAAGCTGCACCAAGACCACTGTCCTTCATGAAGCCTTCTCCAGGGAGGACCATGCTGCAAGGAAGGGGATGGGAGAAGGGGAGGAAGGAATGAGGCACGGAGGCCAAGTGCTGTGTCCCCGCCAGCCCCATCACATTGCTGAGATATCACCTCGCTATGACCCACGGTGCAGAAGTGCCAAAGCTGCAATAGATCAGATCAGCCAGGAGTAAAGAGAATTGCAGGAAAGTACAGAGAACACGAGCGTTGCACTGCCTGCTCCAGCACCGAATCCCTCTCCCCACCGATTGTGTCGAGAACTAGAAGTCTATCACTTCAGCCTAATGGAGCATCATCAACTTACCTCAATGAGGCACTTAATCGAAAGAGCATTTATACCACTTGGATTGCCAGCCACACTTTATGACAGCTCTCTGCGCAAGAGATGTCATTGTGCATTTGCTTCTTTGTTAGACTAGATTGGAGTTATCAGCGGTTGAGTAAACCCTGCCATTCGCAGGAACACCCTGCATACGTTTGCAGGACAGAAGGGAACAGAACAGGAGAAAGGACGGGGCTGATAGAGACAGGCATGACTTTGGCGATAAGGAGAGAAGCAACAAAGCCTTTTCCCAGCACAACAAGATGATTCGGGCCGTATCCTCAACTGGTGTAACTCCCCATGATGTGCTGCATTCACACCACCATTGATTGTACATGAGTTTAAGCAAAAAATAAGTAATTCACAGCGGTTATCATGCAGGAGAGACCGCGATACTTAATACAGTGAGCAGCGATATCTACAGCCTCTGATTTTCTACCTAATTTTCTGAATTTGCTCCTTTTTTCTTGCTTTGGATTCAATAACAAGCCGTGGCTGGCAGCCTTGGCAGGAGGTTTTGTTGTGACCACGGCAGCCCCTTGGTCTGCGGCAGCATTGAGTGTCCCATCCACCTGCAGCACTGCAGTAGATGGCCTGAATACAGAGCCGTGCTAACTCCCACCGACCTCCAAAACATCGCTCATGCAACACAGGCTGCTCTCCAAAATAAGGTGTAAACACTTCATTTACAAATACAAAGAAAGGGAAGGGAAAAAAAAAAAAAAATCATACAGTCTGAGAGCCAGCTGCAGAATTTAAGAAGGGATGAGTCCATTATGCCAATTTCTGTAAGGAAACAATTTTTTAAAATAGGAATAATTGGTCTTCCTTCCTGAAAGCAGGCTAAGAGGCATATGCTGAGCTGGAGAAAGCAAATTCAGAGCGAGACATTCTAAAGAGAAAGAAGTTAGAGTCAGAAAAGCTGGAGAGCTTGCAGAGTTTAGGAGAAGGCAGTTATTTTACCCGAAGTTTATACCGCTTATGGAGTTTATAAAGTATTTATAACATTTATAAAGTAACTACTGGATTACACCAAGGTAAACTTCAGCGTGCTGAAAAGACATTGCATTTGTATACGGGGCTGAATAAGCACTGCTTAATCCCTCGGCAAATCCACTCTGCACAGCAGAGCTGGCCTCAAAGCGTCCTCGCCCTGCGCTTCCCTCGCTTGGTGCCACGGTCGGACCCAGCACCTCTCCTCCCAGCCACCGCCCGCAGCAGCGAGAGCAGGATCCATCCCGCCAGCACCACCAGGGAGAGGCACCTTCATAGAGCACCTTCACTGCTTCGGGATGGGTGCAACAACCCTCCGGAGAAGCCTCGCTCTCCGATCAGCATGAGTCTAGGTGGCAGTTTTAGACAGCCGCATGCAATTCAGATGGCAAAAATTAAATGCAATGCACGATGCACCTGAGTGCTTCAGGTCTTAGGGCATCCCAGAGCCTGGATAAGACAGAGAGCAAAGACAGCCAAGGACCATCCACCTTGGGATGAGACCTTCGCTGAGCCCAGCTCTCACCAAAGGTTTTCTTGCTCTCTGAGCCCCTGTTCCTCCCCGGTTCTCTTTGCAGAGCCACAGGGCATCTCTCCCAACACAACCAACCTCTGCTTGCGAGTCCTTTTCTGCAAATTGTGCTTGAATCAGCCATCCCATCCTCGGAGTCCTTGACCTGCCATGGGGCTCCCCTCCAGCCCCAGGGAAGGGCTGACACCAGGCTGAAAAGGCAAAGCCCATCTCCTCGGCACGGCGGTGATGGAGGGACGGAGAGCAACGCGTGCCTGGTGGCCCAGCGAGAGGCTGGTGGGAAGGCAGCCGCGCTCACACGAACCCGCAGGGGGTTTATTTGCCTCTGTTGAAACCCAGGGTGTAATTAACTGATCTCTGATAACATTTGCCTTGTCAGGAGCGAATTCAGATCTTATCTTCTCTGACAGCAGCGTTCATGGTGTTAATACTGGGAAAGAAAGGGGGAAGCTGTAATTGTGGAAACCCTGTTTAATTTGAGGATTCTGTTATCTTGTCACACGGAGTGAGATTTTACTAATAGATTCTGACTCCGGGAAAATTATATGCTCAAATAGATGGGATTTTAACAGACAAGATCCCGTTGATATTTATGTGAAAATACAGAAAGCTGCACTCAACGTTTAAGAAATGGGGCTTTGCTTATGGAAAGTGCTAAAGCTGAAGATGGCCACAGGAGCCTCCGCTGAGCCCCATCTCCCAGAGTGGCCCAGGATGTGCAGGGAGGGTCACCAAAGCAGCTGGAGAGTGGTCCAGGGAGGTTTATAGGTCAGAGGGAGCCTTTGCCCCCTTTTGCCATCCAAAAAGAGGCTAAAAGTGCAAAAAAAATCCCTGCCAGATGAGAAGGAGTGAAGAGAAAGGAAGCCAACTGCCAGCCCTGTGCCACCAGTGGCACATCCCCTCCCAGCATGGGATGGCAGGGACAAAGGTCTGGAGGCGGGCCACCCACCCACCCTGGGCCACCGAGATGTCCCTCAGACATGGTCTGTGGGGAGGTGCTTGCAGCCACCAGGAACGTGTCCATCCCACCCCAAGCTCAGCTGCTCTGACACCCACGGCTCTTTAGCAGAGCTTTGGGTGGCTGCAGGGAGGTGCCACCACCTCTGAGAGCGTCACCTTCTCGTCTGACCACAGCATTATGAGAGATTCTCTGTGTGGCTCTAATTTTGCTTTATAGGGTAAATTAAACAAACAAACAAACAAAAAATACCCATAGAGAAGCTGCAAAGCCCTTTCCAATCACGTTCACTAATTGACAATCAATTATTCCTATTTATGACAAAACCATAAACTCCAGACAACAGAAACCCACCGTGCCTCCATCAGCACTATTGATCATCCTGCAGCTTGCTAACAACTCTTAGGCGTCCCCCCCAGTTCTGTCCAGCCTGACTCCAGCACAAACCTTGCAGAAGCAGATTATCTGTGCATGTCGTGTGTGCGTGTGCATGTGCACGGCTTTGAAAGACCCTTCTTGCACTTGGAAAATATTTACCTGGGAACTAAACCAGCGATAAAGCTGCCGGTGCTTGCTATCAGCCTGGAGCACGAAGCAGATGTCTGCTCCACAGCACCGAAATCCTCAGGTCCAATAGCGTAACCCAGCCATGCGGGATTTACTCAAGGCTTTTATCTTCCTTGCTGTTTTTCCCCACTCCTCTTTGTAAGATAAGAGGAACACTAATATATATATATAAATATATATAAAAATAGCCTTGTTAATAGATATTGGCAGGGTTTTATCATAATTATTCATTCATTTCCAGCTGATTAACTTTTGTGATGCCGGCTGTCAGCGAGACAAGCGTGACACCCCATGAGCACCTAATGCCCCGGGGAATGCTGCAGAGGGGGATGAGGAGGGTTTTCGTGGGGCACCCACTGGGTTTGGCTCCAGCCCCAAGGCCATGGCTGTCCCCACTCCCCAGGTCCCCTGCCCTCTCCCCCTGCATATTCTGCTTGCTTTGGGGCTGTGGCAGCTCCAAGTTAGGGGCCGAGCACGGACAAAGCCTGCCCGAGACTGGCTGGAGCCCAGCCCAAAGCTGTGCACGGCTGAATTTCAGCCAGGGCTTCCCACCAAAGCTGGCTCCTCGTGACTGAGGTCTGGGTGCTTTCCCAGCCCAAAAGGCTTCTGAAGACCAGGAGTGCCAGGGAACAGGGGAGGACAGATGCTGCCACAGCACTCGGTGCCTCCCCGAGCTCCTGCTCCACATTTTGAGCTGTGTGTTGAGCCATTTTTAAGGCATTCCTCCCCACGGAGGAGAGGGAAGTGTGCTGTTAAGCACCTGTACAGACAGAGAGCAATTCTGCTTCTGGCACTGGGGATTTTTTTCAGACCAGCCCCTCTCCAAGGCTTTGCTCCTGTCTGACAGCAGGACACAGCAGTGGCAAGGTCAGCCCAGTGTCTGAGCACAGATCATGAAGGGAAGGAGCAGATGGGAACGCGAGGACATTTTTTTGATGGCATACCCGTGTTTCTGGAACCTTTGCACCAGGCCAGACCGATCTGTTTTTCCACTGCCAACATGACAGCACAGCAAAGCCCAGAGTCAGCACGAGCATCGTGTCACACGCTCCTGCCTCAGCAGAATCCCTCCGTCCGGGTCAAACACCAGGCTGGCACCAGAGGGCAACAAAGCTGGAATGGGTTGGATCCCAAATTCGGGATCAGCTGGGGGTGACAATGACTTCAGCACCGGGGACATCAGCGCTGCCCAAAAACCCCACTTTCCTCCTCCCTTTGCTGTTTCAACAGAGAGGGTGCAGCGGAGAGGGTGATGCATGAATGCGGATGGCGGGGTGAGATTTCATTATGCAGAACCAGTCCCACGTGCTGCGCTGCTCTCATGAGTAATAACTTTCCCCTCCTGCCACCATCCCTTTCGGAGATGACAGGGAATGCATCTCCGTGAGTTATGGCAGGACGAGCCGGGATGGAGGGATGACGGCTCGGCTGATGCAGACCTCACGAGGAAGTGGGGAGCTGTCAGGAGGGGATCTACAGCCGCTACAGACCTAACCTGGATGTTTTTTTTTCCCCTCCCTGAATCGGTTTAGAAATGGCAGCTAATGAAAACCAGCTCTCGAGTCTATCTTAATAAGCAGCTTGTACTGCTTTCTGCTCTATGGTGCAGCCCAGCTTGCCCCACAAGAAGGAAGGACTGGAGCTCCGGTCTGGAAGGGGACAGGGACAGAGCACCCGTGGTGTGCCTCACGCTGACATCTCCCATTGGGAATTGCTCTCCTCCACCTCCTCACCCTCTTGGAGGTGCAGGAGGACACCGATGGATGATGCAGGCAAATGTCACAGGAGAATGATGGACAGCATAGCAGGAACATCTGAGCTTGAGGACCTGATCCCACCCAGGGGTCTCACTTCGGGGCTGGGCCATGGGACTTCCAACCAGCACCCTACAGCCCTGAGATGAGCGTTGGTAACAGGTTCTTGTGGCTTGCTGGCCTTCAGGAACCTGGACATCAACTCCAATCCCCAAACCGCATTGCAAATGCCATCCTATGCAGGGGGATGTTGGACTGAGATGGACCTCACGTCAATCTATAAGGATTATTTTTCTAAATCCCTATATGTTAGTGAGTACCTAATTCCCTTAGCCAGCTCTGAAAATCCCAAAGTCCGTAACGCAGCATATTTAAGCATGTTCTTATCCCCCACCATACTCAGCTGACTCCAAAAATCAGGTTGAGGTTTAAACATGCACTTAATGCCATGCTGAATCGGCCCTATTTCCTATGCTTCCACATCCCTGGATCTCTAATTAGAAGACAAATAAATATTCATCCGCTTCACCTAGTCGCTGTGAAGCTTAACACCTCCATGTTTGTTTGCAAAGTGCTTTCAGATGCTTGTTTGAAACATGTTCTAAAAGCTCAATTTAACTTGTGTTATGATTCCTACAGCCAGAGCCTTACGGAGGGTGGGCAGAAATGAGATTTCTCTCGGCACGACGAAAGCACTCTCATGGCACAGAGCCTCTCACAGCTGCACTGTGCTGAGATATCACTATTAAATTCTATCTTGAGGCAGTCTGGGGGCCCCATCCTCATACTGTCACCCAAAAGCATAAGACAGGCTCACATTTAGAGGTTGGACCTGATGATCTTTTGAGGTCCCTTCCAACCCCTACAATTCTGTGATCAGCAGTGACCCTCCTACCTCCACGTTACCTGGGTGCACACATCCTCACCACATTTCTGAGTGCTGGGGGATGAAATTCTGCTGCCCCTGGAGCAAGGGATGGAGCTGATGCTGCTTTGGGGGGAGGCAGGTTGTCCTAGTGGGCACCTGGACGCTCCTCTCCTGTTTTCCGTCTCATTTTGGCCTTTCCATGCTCAAGGTAAGAACTTAAAGATGCTTCCCTTCACCAGGGCAACACTTTGGAGGCTCTAAAAGTAAAAAGAAAAGTAAATAAATAAATAAATAAATAAATAAAAACATTTCTGCAAGCCCTTTTTGACACACTATTCACAGGAGGTATCAATTTAAGCCACTTGCATCTCGCTAGGACTCGGGCTCCTTGGCTGGAAGAAGGCAGCAGCCCGAGCAGGACCCAGCAGGATGCAGGGATGGGAAACTGGCCCAGGGCAGGGGGGGGAACGGGGGAGACCACCTGCAGCCTCCTGTCGGCACCGCGGGGAGAGCCGGGCAATTACACCGCGCGTGCTGTCTGCAGAGTTTGCGAGTGCGTGACTTGTGCATCATGGAGGGAGTTTTAAATAGCCTTGGGCACAGCAGTTATTTCCTTTGCTGGTCTCAGGAAATCAGGTTCGGGATGGAGATTGCCTGAACTGGTAGGAAAAAAAAAGATGAAAAAATGATTCACAGGCAACTTAAGCAAGAAGAGCTTTCATTTTTGTTGGAAAAATGTCGACGTTTTGGCACACCATCCTGCTCGAAAACAAATCAAATGTCAACCAAAAGCCAAGGATTTTGTTATCCCAGTGAAATATTGAAATCTGCAGCAGGAAACAGGCAGACCTCATGGAAAAAAAAAAAAAAAATACCACTCTGTCAAAAGCTTAACAAATACCAGCCTCAGCAGGGAAACCTCAGGACTGCAGCCCCCTTTTCCAAACACCGGTCCCATAAAAGCAGCTGAGGCTCAGCTCTCTGGAGGAGGATGCTCAGAGCCAGGATGCTCAGAGCTGGGGGGGGCGGGGGGGGAAAGCACGACGGCCCCAATGGATGCACTGCAGCAGGAGGGCGAGGGTTTATGGGCAAACCTTGTAAGAGGTTGTAAGGCAAATGTGTTCAGGCTGACTGCTCGTGTCATTTTTACTCCCTTGGGAAAGAAAAGCCCATTTGTTGAGAGAGTTCCTTCTAATTCCACTGAGACAAAAATTATGTTAAACTCCCAGGAAAATGTATTTTGCTTTATCTTCGGCTGCTTGCTTTTTACCAGTTCTCTCTCTAATGGAATTACCGAGATGTTTCTGAACAGCACAGAGCCTTATCTTAACCTTTGCTCTCTTTTTGGAAATGATTTAGTGCAGCTCTCCTATCTGGACAGCATTAAAGGCCTTACAATGTGTTTTTCCACCTCTATTCCCTCGCCCCCACCCCCTTTGAAAAGCTGCAGGCTTTACATCATTAGGAGAAAAAAATAAAAATAAAAAAATCACGATTCTGAAAGCAGAATTATTGCCAAGAAAAGCTGACTGGTAAAATATTGCCGATTTGTGGAGGGGGGCTGGCAAGTTAACGAGCCTTCCACTGGTGCTGGCAAAGAACAGTGGAAGGAAACAAAAGCAGCTCATGGGGCAGGTCTGCTGGAAAGTCTCTGAAAAATAGCCTGAGCTGCAGATTAACTGTGTTTGTTTTGCATTCAGCATTGTCTCGCCCGCTTGCCGGGGGGGTTGATGAGGCCTTTGCTAAATGCACGGAGCTATTTGCTTAGCTGTGCTGTTGTTTCTCTAAGTCCTTCCACTTACATGCCTCCGCTTTGCAACTTTTCGCCGAGCGGCTTTGGCTGCCTGGCATCAGCGCGGCGCTGCTGCGGAGGCACTGTTGTCTCGTGGATAAAGCACCACGTTGGAGCTGAATTTAAGATTCCTCTTCCCTTTCCTCTTCGTCTCCCTTATCTGATGGATGGGCTCTGTTATTACAGGGGACGTCAGCGCTGAAATGCAGCCCTCCCTGCTGCCCCGGAGCGCGGCGCAGATTCAGCACTGCTCGCCCTTCTCTGGCAAATAATGCCTGAAAGCTTTTGGTGCAGTGTGGCCTTGGAAACATCACTTCCCCATTCCCCACACACCATCTTTTGATGGGAAAATGGGGCTGGCCTGGTTCTGGCAGGTCCCTTCCCACTTCACACAGTCTCTGGTGGCTGGAGGAGCGCTCGGGGAGGGACTGTGGTGCAGGACAGCTGCGACAAGGACACGGCGACGGGGAGGCACCCGGGGATGCTCTGCACGGCGTCCCCCAGCCCAGGACAGTTCGTGGTCACTGGACGTCCCCAGCAAGCCGGAGGGGCAGCCTTGGGCTCAGCTCACATCAAAACAGACTTAGCACAAATTGAGCCTTTGTTTCCGATGCCAGGAATGCTTTCGGCACGTGCACTTCTCTTAGGAAATCCCTGCTGGCTCGTAGCACAGCCTGGCACCGTTTGGAGAAGAAGCCAAGGTTTTGCTCTTCCAGCTGAAAAATAAAAATAAAATAAAATAAAATTTAAAAGGCAATCAAGAGTTAATCCCATGCATTTACATCTGCCAAACATTTATAAGATGATGACGTTTATAAAGAGAGGCTGACTACAGGTATCCTGCACCCACAGCCCACCAGGTGCCCACTGCTTCACTCTAACTCCTCATCCTCCCCATGGGCTCCCTTTCCTCATATGTCCTCGCAGAGACTTGTCACTTCTGGGTATTTTTGTGCAGCACTTACCGCAGAGGTGAATAGTGGTCAACGACAGCAGAATTGCCACAATATATTTAATAAATATTAATGCAAGGAGGGTGGCTGCGGAGGTGAGATTTCACCTTGAGAGCTGACCCAGGCAGCACTGGTGTGGTCAGGCCAGGGATGCTCACGTGCGAAATGCATGTGAAAAAGAGTCAGGAGAGCTAAATACCAGATGTCAGTAGATGCTGGATGGAGTCATTAGGGGAAGCAGTGATGTGGAGAGCGCTTGGGGGAATTAATGAAAGCATTCAGCCCGAACGCCAGGAAGAGAGGGACGGTGCCCGGGAAGGAGTGATAGGAGATCTGGAGAGAAATGAGGAGTCAATGAGGTGGAGACGCGCAGAGAGGCTGCAGGGAGGTTCGGGCTCTGAGGGTGAGGATGGGGCAGGGCTGTGGGGCAGGAGGGGGCTCTGACGGCTGTTGGGGGCTCGGGGGATGGTTTGAGACAGAGCTGAGATGCAGCGAGGGGAATCACACAGAGCTGAGCTCCAGGGAAATAGAGGAGCAAAAGCAAAAAGGCCGTGGTCGGAGCAAGGAGCACCTGTTGCAGTCCTTTTTTCAATCTGTCGCAGCAAGAGACAACTGAGCAAGGCTCCTGTGCAGACTTACCGTTGTGCATTGCTGGTTGTTTTTTTTTCTTAAAAAAAAAAAAAAAAATGTACCTTCACACAGACAAAAACAGCCAGAAAAGTTTGACGCATTTCCCTAGAGCAACCCCAGCGATTTGAGTGATGATAGCGAGACAAAGGGCATAAATCCAGGTGGAAAAATCGCTCCAGAAAGTGCTGCACGCCTCATCTTTGCAACCAAATGTTGCAAAGTTGTTTTCCTCTTCCCCCATCAACCTCTTTTATAGCCCAGGCTGGGGGCAGATGAATTTGCATTTAAATTTCCACATCCCCCCCTCAAGGTGGTACTTCTCAGTTATGCTAGTTCGAATCAGGAGACGCAGAATTGCCAAAGGAAAATAAAATCAAATGTCATCTTTTTTATTTAATATTTAACCGTGCTTAGACTCCTCCAAGAAAGGACCCTGATATTACTGTTTGGATTGAATTATGATGGCTCCGCCTGGAAGTTATATATTGCCAGTGCTCCATTATTCATTAATCGTAGCTTTTCCTGTCAAGATCAACATGTACTTCTCAGCTGGTGCCTTGACTGCGTAATGCCGCAGATAGGGAGGGAATGTAAAAATGATGCCTCTTAATTGTTCAGGGATTTCAGACATGGCTTTTAAAATGTCAGTGACAGTCCCTGAAAGATGGCATCCTTTTCCCCACGAGCTCCGGAGTGCCAACAGATGTTAACAGCCCCCAGCTCCACCCGATACTTTATGAACTGTAGAGAAAGTAAACAATACCAGGATAGAGATGGTGAGGTCTGCTGGTGGGGGAAAATTTAAAAAAAAAAAAAGGGCTTGGAGCAGCCTGTAACACTGCTCCGTGCACCAAGGATGAAAAGGATGTTGGGCTTGTAGAGCGGTGAAACCGCCGTCAGATAGGGAGGTTTAAGAGGAAGGAAATGGATTTAGGATGGTTCCCGGGCTGCTTTGTTCTGCTGCAGCCTAAGGGTGGTGTTAGGGAATTGTTGTTGTAACCCTTGGGGCAGATTAAACACGCATTTGTCATTAAATATTAAAAAAAAAAGAAATTATGAACAATGCATTGGGCAGAGCCCTACCACCATAAGTGGTTCTGAGTCTGCCAAGATACGTCAGGAGCAGATTCTTTATAGACAAGAGACCCAGCACCAACCCTGAGCACCTGGCCCCATGCTGGGTCCATCCCAAGCCCAGCTCTGCTTCCCAAAGGTGGCCCCAGGGTGCTGGCACTGCACCATCGCTACAGGACAAAACTTTGGGCATTTCGTATCTCACCACCAGGGGAAACTTCACCCCTTGGAATTTCCCCTTTACAAATCCCCCCTCTCCAGCGGAGCTCACCCAGAGGAAACATGGAGCATCGCTGAGGTTCTGCTTCTGCACTGGGGGATGAAGGCCTTGGAGAGCCGACAACATGCGTGTCCCACAGCAAGCGATGCTCTGTCCTGCATGTTTTGGATTTCTTTTGCTTTCTTCCACCAAAATCACCGTCTTCTCTCCCAGCACAACTCCCAGTGCCACTCACAGCAGTGCTCAGTGGGGAAGAGGACACAGGAGAGCAGGGCCGGGGCAGCTCAGGGTTTCACCAAGTGGCCAGGGGTGGAGGCTGGCAGGAGATGCCAGAGTTCCCAGTTTGGGCTGTGATTGAGAAATCCAGATTGACAAACACAATCTTCTGCAAGAAGGACACGTCAGGACATGATGTGGTGCAGCCAAGAAGGAAAAACCAAAGGTTTCAACAAGGTAGGAGTGAGACAATGCCTTGAAATGGGGACGAAGAACACATCCCCGTGATAGCCCCCAAAGCACCAGCCCAGGGTGGGGTCTGCAGCGTGCAGTGCGTGCACACATGGTGGGATCGGGGGGGGGGGGGTTGTCCACATGGAGCAGGGCCTCCCGTCAACCACCGAAATAGCCACCGTCAGGAGCTCTTTTACATGGCCCCGGTGCTCCGAGGCATCCAATCTGCTCTGCTCCATCCTCTGCCCTCCTGCAGGCTCTGCAGTCCCCGTGGGCTAGAAGCGGCGACACGAGGGCAGGGCTTAGCTGTGCCCCCGCCTTTGAGGAAAACAGAATGTCCCCAGATGTCCCCTGGACATTGCAGCTATTTCCGCAGCCACAGAACATGTTTATTACGGGGCAGGCGGGAACCTGGCATCCGCTGGCAGCCCCGTGCTCCCCTCGCTTGTCCTTCAGTTTAATGGGATACAGGCATAAATCATAGATCTGATACAGCACACGGGCTCAGGCTATATTTTTTTTATAAAGAACATTTGCTCTGATTTATAGAGCACTGGGTTTTGAATTAGTCTAGCTTGAAAACTGAATCAAATCTTTCCATCAAGTCTGTTTTTTTGCATTATGAATGGCTTAGCTGTTTAGTAATGGAATGCCAATCAGCCATTGCTTCTCTCCATAGGCAATGCTGAGAAGATCATTTCGGAACATAGACTCTGTGATTAACTGAAATGAACTGTAAAATTGTATTTTGTTTAAAGCTTTTGCTTTTGCTGGGAGATTCCTGAGTGGAGCACGCTGGTGTGAAGGGGGTTAATGGAGGCGGGGGTGCAGGGGGGGACACTGGCTGAGCTGTCACCACCACCAGGGTTTTCTCCTGTGTAAAACAAGAGTGATCACCTCCTGTGTTGTGGGGATGGCTGAACGGTTAGGACCGCATCTGAGATATGGCCTAAAACCTGCACAGAAGAGTAATGGAAGAGCCACAGAAGAGCTTTTTTCCTTACTTGAAGAGCAGGCATGTCCCCCTGCTTGGGAATAAGGCACATCAGCACAGCGCTGCTGGCAGGCCTCTTGCTGCAGCTAGCTCTCATCTCCTCAAGCCCATATCCCACCAGGAGCCTCGGCTGCCCTTGGGTCGTGGTCCCACGGGTGGGAGCTGTGTACCCCAGCCCACCCAGACCCACAGCCAGCATTTTGGTACCAGCCCTGGTGCCACACGCATCCCCCGCAGGAGGCACATCCCACCCTGGCATGGAAGATGACAAACGCTCAGATGTTCCCCGTGTCCCCAAGTCAGCGGGGCTGCTCTTAATTACCCTCCCTAACCAAAGTGCAGGCCTTATTTCCAGCCAGAATTTGTCAAGCGCTGGTTTTAATGAACCTTTCTCCACAGAAGGCCCTTGACACCAAGGTGACAGAGCTCTCCACCTTCAACTCGTATTTCTGCTTTGTCACATACACGGGAGCATAAATAAGCTGTTTTTCAATCAAACAGCCCCAAGGTTCTCCAAATCTTTCACATTCAACCGGAGTGAATTATTCAGTGAATTATTTTGCTGTATTTAATGAGTTCCAGTTTGATTTGACTAAATATAACTTTACAAACACATTCTGTCTGCTCCCATCCATCTCAATAGCAGCTTTGAGATATTCCTTTAAAGCCATGTTTAGTGGCTTTAGGTTAGGTCTCATTAATACAGTAATGATTTTAGTAAAGAGCTCACACACTAAACCCACTCTGTGGAATACATTAGCAAAATCACTTTAAATGGGCTGAAATAAATAACTTTCCTGAGCTTTCATGGAGCAGCTCCAGAACATCTGAGCAGATGTACACTCCAGTGGTCAAAGGAAATCCACGTGCCTATAAAAAACTGTTGTAATTCCAAGTGAACTCATGTCAGGGCAGTCACAAGGGCATGGCGATGGGAGGAAAGGCTCCTCTTAGCTGCTCTCGTGGAAGTTCGGGTGTTTTGCTTGATGTGCTCGGTGCCTGGCTCCCTCCCCTGCCCTCCCTCAGCCTCTCTGGGTGGCTTTGGCACAGTGCGGTGGGGGCTCCCCTCCACATCCCGCTGCAGTACCAGGAGCAGAAAAATCAGGTGGGGGAAAAAAATAAAATTAAATAGTTACGTATCAGACTCGGAGCTGCCGGTTCCCCGCAGGTTGGTGTCTCGTGGGTGGCTGGGAGCTCGTGCTGAGAGCTTTCATCCCGTCGAGTCTCCTCCGTCTCCCCCCAGCCAGCCCATGCTGCGGCTCTGACGGCTGACGAAGTGTTTGATGCTGCAAGTTTCACCAGGGGCATTTCGGGGGATTTGCTGCTCTACTCAGCCCCTGTTGGCAGCAAACAGCAGAAATATGAACTCTGTTTCTCTGACAAATTTGCTAAACACAGCCAAAAGTTTCAGAGGTGGCAGAAAAACACAAACACAATGTGCAGTTACTTCCAAGCTCCATTTCCTTGGGAAAAATGGACTAAAAGTCTGCAGAAGTATTACCATATACAAAGTCAGATCTGGGTGTAGGATGTCACTGGGATGACCACGTCTGCCATCTGCTCGCAGACACGAGTGGCACAGCCCCTGCCTCAGTTTCCCCCTGGCAAGACAGGGATGATGACATTAATCCCTATCTAAAAACAAAACCAAACAAACAACAAAACAACAAAACAAAACTCATTTCGAGGCTGACAGATGGAAGAGCTGTCTAAGAGCAAGGCATTCTCAGTATTAATTCACCGGTGGCCCATTTTGTACCTGGGAACAATATGTGTTTGATTGTGCCGGTGCCAGTAGATTGCATTTCATAAGTGTCCCTGGAAGGAACCGGAGCTGGGATCTTTCTCAGTGGGAACAACCATGAGCTGTGATGTATCACTTCACGCTGGAAACATTTATAGCATGCTCCTCACAGTGGGCATCTGCAAAGCAGCTTCTTAAGCTTTTATCACAGCAGGATAATATCGACAACCAATGAACTTTCCCTTTCCGTAGCAGTTAGAGAGGGATAGGTATTAAAATCCTCCACCCGCTCAGCTCCCCGTCGATTTTCATCCATGCTAAGCAACTGGCTTATCACGGGGTTGTGTCTCGCCAGGAGGGATGCTTTTGGCAAGGCGCTGCCCCGGCAAGGCATGCTGCTCTCCAGCCTCAGGGCTGCACATGGGGCATCAGCTTTGGGTGGGGAAATATCCACAGACATCCCTAAAGGTGGGCCATCACCTGCGGCTGCAGGGGGACAGACAGACCCTTCCTGCAGCACCCACCTGCCCGCCCATGCTGTTGGTGGGCTGTGCCAATATACACACCCCAAGGGAGATGAGTAAGGGGCCACAAAGGGGTCCTTATTCCTAGGGATGGGCAAGCTTGGCACTGGGACACAGGGAGGAAGAGGCTAAAAAGGTGGAATAAAATAATCACCGACAGACAAACTGTGTCCCTGCACTCCTGCCTCTCTGTCTCCTCTCTTTGCTCACAAACTTCAGCCAAAGGTCATTAAAGCAGTAAGCAGATTTCCTGATATCAGACCATTCGGGGTCAGGATCTTTAACTACGAGGGACTGATGGTCCCCTTGCATTTGAGCGTAGCATCCAGCACATGGCCGTATTTATTATCACGATCTTTATTATTGAAATATCACTCACGATTCTTTTATCGATTTTGGCACATGAGGCAGGGATGCAAATCTGTGTTAAAATAACAGCTCCACTGCAGTGCTCGGTATTGATGGACGGGGAACAATAATGCTTACCGGAATGAAAGGCTCGGGGTGATGCTCTGGGACTCCCCAGGCGCCGGTGCAATGGGGAATGGCCATCATTTTGGTCCATTGCATCACTTTGGGAAGGGATCTGGGAGAGGAGAGGACCAAGAGCTGGAGGGATGTCCTTGAGTGCACTGCACTCAGCTCCTGAGCATCTCCATGGCTGTATCCCTCTCCCTAAAAATTGGGAGCCTACTGAGATCCTGGATCACTGCTTCCCAGAGGAACCAAGGTTTTCTTCCTTCCAAACCGGTCAGCGAGCTGCTCTTTCATAGATGCCAAGCAGATAAGGACTTACCTTTGGGGTCCTGATGCTCCTGTAGCAGTTCCTGTCCCACCTGGGGGACACTGCTGCTCCTGGAGATGTCACCTTGGGGTGGTCACAGACGGCTTGGGGACAGAACAGGGCCTTGTGTGTGTGCAGGCTGCAGGATGGGATGCCCAGGCTCCAGCTGTCCCCCGTGATTCACGTTGCAATTTCAGACGCTCTGAAACAGCGAGTTATTTGTAGAGAAAATGCCAACACGGTGACTTTCTCAATAACTTTCTGTTGAATTATCTTCCACTCAGGCCTGAGGAAAGGGGATTTTAGCAACTCACAAGGAAAAAAAAAAAAAAAATGGTATTTTTATTTTTACTTTTTGTTTTTCTTCCTCTGCATCAGGGCCAGAGCACACAAGGGCAGAGCCATGGCCTTGCAGGAGCAAGCTGACCTCAGAGCTGGCTGCTCCAAAACCACGGTGTCCTCTCTGCTTTTCATCCTCCATCTGCATCTTTTGGGGTGTAAAGAGAACATCTCCCTCCCTCTCCACACTATCCTAAATCCCATCTCTCTCTGTCTCTGTACTTAGGATTCCAGCTATTTATCTGCTTGTATTGAGTAGATTAGATAAAGATTTAGGTGTAAGGGTGGATGGAGATGGATCGGTAGGAAGCTATCCAGCCATCCATCTGTTTCTCCACCTATCTATCTCCCTTCTTAAACCCTGATACATTTCCCATCATAGGAAGCGAGCTCTCCTCCTAGATGAAGACTGAGGATAGATAGATGGATGGCTAAGTAGATCTTTATTTAATCTATCCATCTATCTATCCTCCTAGACTGACCTAGCAGCCCATCTCGCCTCCTAATTTTTTCTCTGCCTGTCTGTGCTCAGAAACTCTCATCCACCCAGCTCGCAGTTAAGGATTTACTACAGCTTCTCTCATCAGAGTGCAAATGTGTTTGACCCTTTTCATTACCCATAAAATTACTTGCATTGCTCCTTGTTTTTTTTCCCATAGTTTTAACTGAGAGAAGCAGAGCCTGAAAGCAAGCAAATAATCAGGCACTCTCCCCAGTTAAACTCCTGGTTAATCATCACCAGTGAGCCAGCAGCAGCGTGCCTGCAGCTGGGGTACAGGAGGGATCCCACCCCAAAAGATCAGACCTCCCCTAAGCAAAAAAAAAAAAACATTTTTTTGGGGGGGTGTCATTGGTTCACTTGTTAAATGCTGCAAGAGCTCCCTACTGCCCTGCAGAGCCCTCCCCTCCCTGCACACCGTTCCCCTCCTGAAGAGAAACAAGTGGCAATTGCTGAAAGGATTCCAGCGAGACTATATTACACCTTAAAAATATATATATAAGAAAATTAGAGGAGGAAGAGGAGGAAAATATTGACTTGGAAGCCAAGAAAGTCCTCAGAAACAAGGAAGAAGCTGGGACTTTAGAAAACATCTACTTGGTAAAAGTGAAATCTAGCAGAGGAGGCTGTATCCTAGCACCTCTCTTCTGCCTGCCCCTGGGACATTTTCATCTTTGTTCATGCTTCAGCCTTGATATCTGAAAAACAGAAGACATTCTGGTTTAAAACGATTCTGTGTTGCACAATGTTGAGCTGATTATCGTGAAATTAATTATTACAAACATAAAGTTAACACGGCAGAAATGGAAACAAAACTTCCCCAAAATTGCCGGGGGAATTATTTGCACAGATCAAAAGCAATTTTGGCTCTCACGTTGCAGGCGGTGTCTGAGAGCTCCTCTCCCTACCCCGGTGTGGCTGGTGAAGGAGCTCCGATGAGCTCAAAATGTTTCGGCAGGGGAGGAAAATTGTCCAGGCTGGAAAATTGTCGAGGCTGGACCCTGAGGAAGAACCAGGGCTGGAGCATCAGCACGTTCCCCCGTGCCCATCTATCATAGGTATGCCAGCCTAAGTGGGATTTGGTGGGACTGCCTGGCTGGACGAGGCAAAAAGTGATGTATTTTGGAAGCTGCTGGCAAAAAAATGCCCCAGCAGGCTGGGGCTGGGGGCTAAAGGAGAGGGTGGCTGCCTCGCTGCAGGTCTCCTGTCCCAGGCAGTTTGTCCTTCATCTCCTGAGCTACAAATTCACTCGGACACATGTTCTGAATTTAGAAACAAGCACATTCAGTGGAATTCATATTTTATGAGGCCCCTTTTAGGGGCATATTGTAAAAGAAATGACTAAATCTGATTTTCCCTTTCTTTACATTCTCTTAAAACTAGCTAACAAGAGGCAGGAAACATAAAAGAGCTGCTCAGGCTGCATCATGAACCGGGACGTTCAAGAGTCTGTGAACATCCCAGAATTTGCTACGTGCCAATGAGACATTAAGGATTAGAGGATGGCTTTTCCTCCCACAGCAGTCCTGGGGAGCTTTGCTGTTATCACCCTGAGACAGGTTTGAAGAGGAATCACGTTAAATATTGCAGACCTGGGGATCCAGGAGCAAGCTCCATCCCTTCTGTGTGGCTCTGACAATAGGTTTTCCATCTTCTGCTTTATTTTTTTTTTTTTCATCTTACAAATGGCACACACAGAGCTCCGTCAAAAAAAGGTGAGGCTGTAAAGTCCAGTACTCAGACCTTTGACAGCTCAAATCTGCCATTTTAATATTTGTAGATATAGAGATATATGCGCATATATACACTCCAGCTGTCCATTTAGTGCTGACAAAATGTCAAGGCCTTACCTTTTCAGAAATGACTCATGGTGTTCGACTGCCCGAGCAGATGAGCCGTGGAGCCGCAGCCCTGCCCAGCACGGACGTGCGGCAGTCGCAGAGGGCAGCAAGCTTCCCCCCAAGAGATTTCTCCCGAGGAAGGGAAGGTTCCTAAAAGCACAGCTCCTATTTAAAAATAAAGGCAATATTTGTGTCCTGGGCTCTGGTGATGTTAATGGTAATATATGGGTGTGGGGGTGCTTTGGAGCAGCCCCAGCCCTGCACCATGTTCTGAATGTGGTGTTATGTTGGGATGCTCCTGGCCAGGCACATGGGACATAAGCCAGTTCTGCTCTGGGATGGCTCTGGGATGTCACCCAAAGGGTGATGGGGACAGCAGGGAGGAGCCCTTGGAGGGCACATCTCAGTCCCAAGGCGCTAACGGAGATGTCCCCAGAGGGCACAGCACTGTGCCTCATCAGACCTCCAGGTTTGGAAATTCAAGGCTGTAAAGTTTCTTTCCACCTTCTCTCATCTATAAATCATCCCCTAGCTATTTGTTTTGGGGAAATATATAGTTCCTGCCATAACCACCGTGAGATAAAGCATTGTAAGTGTTACAACATGTGGCTAATCCCTTTAATAGATCTCTTGCTATTAATTTAAGTACTTGCTTTGGCTTTGCTGGGCCCTGTCATTATTCCTGTGGATTATGTCTTCAAGGTGGCCTATCTGCCTTATCCAAATACTTTTCATATTTCAAGCTCCGGAGCTCACTTAGCATTCAGCACAAAGCAGCCCAACACCTTGCGGAGCCGCCGAACTAGCGAGGCATAAATCTGCTGCCTGTCTCGCGGCGAAACAAATGGCTGCAAGCTAAAAGGAAGAGGGCTCCATGCTGTATCATTTAGCAGCGATGAGCTTAAATGCAGCTGCAGATAGGTGCAATTTGCTCCTTCCCTGAATAGCGGGAAGGCACATTTTCTCAGCAATCCTGTAGGCCAGTTGGGAAAGAGCAGCGTTGACCTGAGAGTCACTGGAACGTATCTGGTCCCGTTGGCTCCCTTATAATTGACCTGCTCAGGCATATTGAAGGTCAAGCAGCGAAGTTTCCTTTTTATGCTAATCACAGATGGATTTTTAAGAGTCAAGGGAGAGCAATTGAGGTGCCGCTGCATCCTTCCCAGAAGTTAACGGGCCCTGACGCTGCTCAGCCTGGTGCTGAGAGGCACCAGGAGCTTCAGGGATGGGTTTGCCTGCAGCCCCAAAGGTCCCTGGCTGCTGACGGCTGTGTTTGCAGCCCAGCATCTCCCATCCATGCCAAATGTGCGTTGTTCAGTGACCATGCCTTCTGTGGGAGGATGAACACATAGCTACAGATTTCACAGAATAGAGTGGTTTGGGTTGGAAGACGCCTCTGAAGACCACTGGTTCCTACCCCCTGCCATGGGCAGGGACACCTCCCACCAGCCCAGGTTGTCCAAAGCCCCACCCAGCCTGGCCTTGGGCACTTCCAGGGATGGGGCACCCACAGCTTCTCTGGGCAACCTCCTCCACTGCCTCACCACCCCCGTAGTTAAATATTTCTTCGTAATATCTAAGCTAATTCTACTCTCCACTAGTTTAAAATTGCTACCACTTGTCCTATCTCTACACACCCTGGGAATTGTCCCACCTCAGCCTGAGCTCATGCCCAGCAAAGGCAAGTGCTGCCTGAGGAAAGAGCAAAGAAAAAAAAAAAAACAGTGAGAACATCAGGAAAGTGACCTCCTGGTTGCACTGTTCGGAAAGGGCCACATGTGTTACCCAACCAACATGTAGTGATATTGGGCCAGGCAGAGAAACTAAGCCCTCAACCCCCTTTTGGAGCCCCAGGTTCCTCACTCACTGTCTCAGTTGAGATGCCAAAGCCAACTGGGAGATGCTGAACCTCTGGCTTGCGTTCATTTCTGGTAAGTAATGACTATTAGTATTCAGGGCAAAGACCTCACAGCATTATACAGTTCAATATTTTCTGCCCCTGTAACAAAGGCAATCCATTTTGCATGCAGAACGTGAGAGTGCAACCTTTTGTTACTTGAGTTTCTTAAATTTTTATCTCAAAAATCAATGAAGGAATTGGAATTCCACATCTCATTTTATGGTCAGGAGAAAAAGAGGGAGAGCATGAGGGAAAATGATGCAAGAGGGGAAAGGGGAGAAAAAACACACCCTAGCTCATCCTGATATGCTCATAAATTCTTTAACAATTTAATTACTGCATATTTTGTGCTTTGGTTTTAAAGATTTGAATGAGGGTTGGGGTTTTTTGTTGTATTTTTTTTCCCCTACAGAGTCTATAGAATTGCTTGTCTTTTGTAGTTGATCTTCTTGGAGAAAGAAATTATTCTCCATCCAATTAATCTAATTAGAATGTAATCAAGTTGTAGAGATCTGTGCAGCAGTGTGAGTGATTAGGAAAAATTACCTTTCTGCAAAGAGTTTAAATTTAATTTTAGTTCCATAATCTAAAGCCCAAATAAAGGAAAGTGTAATTTGCACTGCACTACTTCATGCCATGGGTAGGAGAGCAAATTTCAGCTGCATTCACAGCAAACCACCCTTGTGCTCCACAGCTCGAGCCACGTAAAAGCAGCGGTTTCCATTTTCCAGAAGGAAATGGGAAGGCACGCTCTGCTGAGGGTCACGCAGCGGCTGCTTGAGAACAGGCCCAGGTTTTAGTGCTCCAACATAGGGTTTAACCCATCAGGCTGCACCCCGCAGAGCTGCCAGCTGGTGGGCTGCCAACACCAGCGTGCTTTTGCCAACCGTGAGCGGTGCCACAGCATTCAAGCGAGAGTATGTGCACCCCTGCAGCACGGAAAGGTCTGCTGGAATTTTCTTACTCCCTACATTGTCTCTGTCTCTAAATCAAGAGTAAAAAATCAAGACTTCCACTTTATCTGTGCGATGAAATGTTTTCAAAACGCTTGTTTTTCACCATGTCAGGAGGTTTCCAGGGCCATGAGTAGTTCAGGAAATAGGAATGAATTAAACCAGCTTTTATTTTTTTTTTTTTTTTTTTTTTTTTTTTTGGTAATTTGCTAAATTATTTCTTTGGCTTTCAGCCTTCCCATTTCCACTCAGCTGAGACATTTCACTGCAGACACGGCTTTTCCTTCCCTCTGGGAAAGGCTTTTATTTTGGGGGTGGGGGGGTGTATACCACCACTCTCAGCTCATCAGTGCATCAGGCAAAGCTAAGGCAAAAATTGTTACATTAGGCAGCATTAAATCTCATTGAAGCTGGTGAGCAGAATCATTGCCTTTCACATTAGACATTTGTAAGCCATTACTGGCACCCAGTTTGCAAAAGCCATCTGCCCTTTAGAGACCTTGACCACCCAAAACCTTGCACCAGGACCTTCTGCTCTATCCCTCTAGCTAGGTACGTCCACCATAGGAAACCATCCTTTCAAAATTGAAGCAACTGTCTCCCCAGGGATGTTCAGTCCCCAGAATTGCAGCTCTGCTAAGCTTGGGACAACCTCAGCCAAAATCTCCACGAAGCGCTAAGCTTCATCCTCAAAACCCCATGGCCACATTCACCATCCCAAACCAAGCAACAGAACCGTGGCGGAGCACATAGACGGACAGATACACGTATGCATGCACACATACACACCTGGCCTATCCCATGAGAAGTCCCTACGGTCCTCAAGCCAAGATCTGAGGCTAGGAGGTAGAGATGGTGTCAGGACCCTGTTAGTTGCAGGAATATCCAGCCAGCTCTCTTCGACATTGCCCTGCCAGGGAAAATAAAAATAAAAATAAAAAAAAAAAAAAAGAGAGAGAGAGAGAGAGAAATAAAGATAAGACAATCAATTTTGTTCTTTTTGCAATATTTTGCAGCATTTGTAGGCTGCAAATTTTAATTCAGCAGTGCTGGGAGCAGCAGGGTGTCTGCTCCGTTCCTTCCCCTCTCCGTGACGCTGATCCCCCAAGCCCTGTCTGCAGTAGCAGCAATGACAATGAGGGCATTGTCCCTCCCCTTAGGACACCCTTATTGCAAGACCCGACAGCTTGTCCTAGCCCTTGAAGGGAAGGGGTGAAGGAAAAGGGAAAAAAGAGAAGGTGGGAAGGAGAATGAGAGAGAAAAATGAATTGCTTAAAACTTCTATTACTCTTCATTACCTTCTGCTTTATGTAAGTTCCAAGGTTCATTTACCAGCTGTAAGTGGCCCGGTGCCTTTGTGTGTAAGAGTTGTCATGCCTATTGCTCCCATTAATGTACTGCGTGAAGCTAAAGGTAGCTCGGCTGGAGCTGCGAAGCCAAATCAATGTGACTAATGTCCCTCGTGCCACAAATCCCTAATTGTCTGCCGTTGGGCTAGATGAATGGGCTTGGAATATTTGCTGCAAACGGACAGGGAGGGAGATGACCGCTGGTGGGAGCTGCTCAGGTGGGTCTGCAGGGACAAGTGGTGTCCCCGTAACCAGGAGAGGGGACAGGAGTGTGTGCCTTTGCCTCTGGGGGTGTCCCACTGGGGTGATCCTCGAATCCGGGAACTAAAAGCGGTATTTGCCCTGAAGCTCAGAAAATTGTTCAGAATCCCTTTGGTGAGACATGGCCACAAGCTGTCCTATCAGTAGTGCAAAAGTTTGAATGAATCAGTCCTTTTTTTTTTTTTTTTTTTTTTTTTTTTAAGATTCAAATGTTCTTTCTGAAGAGAATCCTCAGGATTCCTTTAAAATCTTCTGGTTTTGCATGGCCAGGACAGCCAACCCACTGTTCTGGATAAAAACAGCAGTAAAGCAAGAAAAACATAGTCTGAACACAGAGGAGCATTCGTCTTTTACCTGAGGGAATATCATTTATTTTACGGATTTTTGCTAGCACATATTTGTAGGCTTGCTCATGCCCTAAATTTCCGTCCCACAAGAGGCAGGGCTTTTACTTTGGTTTCTCAAAACAAAACAAAATTAAAAGGATTAAAAGGATTTTTTTTATAAAGAAAATATGGTGTAGCTCACTATTTAGAAGTCGAAAGGAAAATGGGAGCTGCTGGAAGTAAAGACAGCCCAGAGTATACAGGCTTTGCTTTTCTGAGTTTGAATTCTGTAGACTGAGGTTTTTGCCCTGCCAAAGTTTGAGATCTCGGGTTCACTTCCCAGCCTCCTCCTCCAGGTACAGGCTTCACAGACAGGAACCACGCTTTCTTGTTTGCAATCACCATTAGATACATATACATGTTTGCTCATGTCTTAGAATATATATTGCAGAAAAAAAGGAGGAATATTTTGGATTACAGTGTATTAAACATGTTTATTCAGAGTGCACTGGGAGCAGAGGCTGCAGAAGTCTTCATCTATGGGCCACTGAGGCCTGAGAAAAGCTCAGACTCTGCTCTTTCTTGCCTGTTTTATTGCATTTTCCCCAAACAAAGGATCTGAAGAGCCTCTGTGTCATCATGTCCTTCCTCCCTGAGGTGGGAAGCTGTTCTAACATGTGCACCTCGCTCCTTTGGACTCTTTTGGAAAATCCAGCACTGCAGCAGCAGCTGGGATCTAATTCATGGCCCCTACATAGCTATGCTACACATCATAAAAAATGAAATATTTCCTAATATACCAGTCGGTCTGCAATGTTCCTGGATAAGCCTGGCACACTAGGTGCTGGGAGTTGTGAAGGACACAGCAAAAGCTGGTCCCTGCCCTAAAGACTTTGAAACCTGAGTACAGGAGAAGATCAGAGAGGGAAAGAGACATAAGGACAGTGATTTCTCCAAGGTCACCCAACAAATCAACGGCAAAGGCTTTTCCAATGCCCCACTGAAGTCCTCGCAGCATAAAAATGTTTTATTGTAATGCAAAAAAAACCTCTTTTCTATATTTAGCAGCAGAATCGCTCCTGGAACACGTTAGTTCTCCTAGGCTGCTTGGGCAAAATAACGTTATTAGACCAAATGCCACTGGAGGCAGAGATGATTTGACATTTCATTGAAAATTGCACCCAGGACTATTAAGGATGGGGAACTTATTTGGATGCACTGCAAGCACAAACTCTTCAGATTTACACATTTCAGTCAGAGCAGCCTGCAACCCTGCTGCAAAATCGGAGGAGAATTTCATACCTTTTTTCCCCCCCTCTCTCTTTACACTGAGACAAATCTCCAGGAAAATTCATTACGCGGTTTAAGTGATGGGATTTATCATTCCATTCAGCTTCTCAAACTCAGAGCTCTCCTCGCTGTCACACCAGCGAGGCAATTCTAATTTGTTTCTTTCATATTTCCCCCATGAAGTTCTCCTCCGAATGATGGGAAGAAAATAGAGACAAGAGCCTCGAATGGCTCGGGGCTAAGCACAGCGCCGCGGGCCTGTTTTCTGCCTCCTGCTTCTCTGTCTGGAGCTGTGGAGCCTTCCCAGAAGGAGAGACACTCCAGGGCAGATCATGGGGACCCAATCCAAACAGCATTATGGGGTTCCTGCACAGTGTTGGTGCAAATCAGAAGCACAGACAAGTCTATCGCCTACCATGGAGGAGGTTTCTCAGCCCTGAAGGGAGGCAGGAGGTGCTGGCTCAGCTGTTCCTCACGTGTGCTGCATTTCTCTGAGGTCTTCCTACAGCTGGAGCACTTTTTCCCATCCAGTGTGTCCTCCCTGCAAACACAAGGATGAAAAAATCGCTCACCTCAAGGGACTACTTCAGCCACCTCTGCTGGGCAGTTGGCATCGCCAGGAAATCACCGTCCTCCTGAGTCAGGAAAAAAAGCATCCTGAAGGGCAGAGGGGAGACGGACGGTGTCAGCAGCTGACTGATTCAAAAATGCCCCAGAGCATCACAAAAAATAAAATAAAATAAAATAAAATAAAATCTGAGCTTGAATGGCCCAAGGCAGCCGCATGCCCAGGCCATCAAGTCCTTGCTGCACTGTAAAGCCGCTGACTGAGCACCTCAGAATTTATTTCAGACAGGTCCCTAAATCTGGCACCCATTTTAAATGGATATATCATTTATTAGACCTGACCTTTATCTACTGTTAATATTAAATTGATGGTGTTTCCTATTAGCCTCATATAAATACATCTTTGGCTAATAAACGTTATAGCCATATACCCAGGGTGTTTGTTTCTATCTGCCTAGAGTTATTACCCCATAAAGAAGGAGCAGCTCCACACGATCATCTAATTGATATATTTTGCTTGATTCCCAATAAGCTATAAAAAGGTACGTTTGTTGTGGGGAAACTACAGTTTTTATCATCTGCCTCATTCTAAGGGAGGACAAAAGGAAAAAATCCATTTTATGTTTACTAAAATATTTAGAACAAGCAGTGAAAGATGGAAAACATTTTAGAATAACTGTAAGTTGTATTAATATGATAGCCTGTCCTTGAGAATAAAATGTAGTCATTGGTAGGTGTGTAGGTAGTAAAGAGAGAGAGATCCTACTTTAAACAGACACATATCTTATTTGATTGCAGCACCATCCCTATGCAGTTTCAATGTTCTTTCTCCACTAACACCAAATTAATTCATTTTGATTATTGTTATTATGGCAAATGGCAAAAGGAATTAACGGTGATGAATCAGGCGCTTACTGCGAAGAGCGAGCTGGATTTCCCACCTCCCATTGAGACACAACGAGACCTGCACACGGCTGCAAGTCCATAAAAATGATGGAAGAAAATGGGAAGGAAATCATTTGGCAGATGAAAAAGATTCCTTGCAAGGTAAGAGTCTGCCAGACTTTGTACAAGACCCAGGATCATCACTGTGGCTTACAAACAATTAGAAGTATTTTTTCCTTGAATTACTTATTTGGCTCAAGAGAGAGCAGCACGGCTGTAATGAGTGCTGGGACTGATCCTGCCACTGGCTGAGCAACCAAAGGGCAATTCCTGCAGCCCTTCGCTGCTCATCTCCATGGGGAAAGCACAGAGCTGTATTTGGGGCAGGAGGTGGGGGACTTGAGGATCAACATACAAGTCCCACCAGGGCTGGAGGCTCCAATATGTTTGGGGACTGGGAGAAGACTGCTGCCATTGGTAGTCCTAAGACTGTGGCGAAAAAAGGAAAATCACAACCCTGACTGATAGGCATAGGCATGTTGGAAAAAAGAAAAAAAAATAAAAAATAAAAATCCTATAACACCAGCTTCTTGAAGGAGGGGATTGATCTCAGCAGCCGAAGGAGTCCCCACGAGAGGGCATTGCTGCGATGGCTCTGTGCTCCCTGCATGTCCACTGCTTCCAGCCCCCTGCTAGGTGGAGGTGGCAGCAGCAAAGCCTTTCTCCCCACACCACCCCTGTCTTGGGGCTTTTCAGGGCCACACACCGGAGCTGCCTCCATCTACGTTTCAGTTTCCCTGCTCTCATTTCAGCCGGGACAGATTTTGGAGGGCTCACACTTGATCCCTGCCTGGGAGGTAGGAGACCTGCTGGGTGAGAGTCACAAGACACCGTGAGCCTGCCCCCAGCACAGAGACCTGCCCCCATGGCCACATCCAGCACCTGTACCTGCTCCTGCAGCTACAGACCCACAGCATTCCTCTGTGCCCAGTGGGATCCCCAATTCCATGTCCCCCCACACAGTCAGGATCACCTCCTTCTATCCCGGAGCTGCAAAAGCCGACAAAACCTGTTAGGAGCCGAAGCCATCACGGAGCAGGTGCTGTTTATTTGTTTGTTTGCAGACACCACGGAGCGACGTGGCACTATTAGCATCTCCGAGTCCTCAGCAATGCTGAGCGTGCACGGAAATAGCAGCACTGCGTCTCCTTCTGCTAACCCAGCGGGACAGCGAGGGCTGCTGCAGCAGGGAGGTGACGCGGAGGTGGCTGCAGACGAGGAGCCCAAGGAGAGCAGCCCACCCGCCGAGGCCACCGGCTGTTCCCGTCCCAGGTCTGAGCCAAAACGGGGGTCCCACATGCAGGGATGTGGATGGCAGGGAGAATTGTGGGGTTAGAGAAGGAGGGAGGGGGATCTGTGCTCCTCATCCCATGCTTAACGTTTCTTAGTGGTAGGATTTGGGAAGGACTAGTAATTGTGATGGTTTAAAGTGTAGCAGCAGAAACACTAGCAAGCAGAGGAAAAGTTTGGGAGCAAGGGGGGCTGTTAACTCTCCCAGTTAACAATCTCCACCCAGTCTCAGCATCACCCGGGCTGCAGCAGCAGCCCAGGTTTCCTCGCCATCCTAACCACTTCAGGACTCTGCCACCCTTCTCTGCCGGTGTGACACCAAGCCTCTCTCTACCCCCCTTCTCCACTTCTAAGGGATGCAGCTATTTCTGTATTACAGAGAAGTTTTAGGAGAAGAATCCATTAGGGGCTCATTTACAGCCATGCCCTTAGGCAGACGCAAACCTCGCTTCACTGAGATGATAGACTAATCCATCAACCTACTTCACCGCTGGCCTGTTCTGTCTGGAAACGGCATTACTGAGCATGAGCACCTCGCGCCTGCCCGCGCTGTCTTCTCGCTCTTTGCAGCCTGAAGGATGCTCAAGTACTCCCCTGAGACCCACCGTCCCAGAGAAAAGCCACACCGCACCATGGCCACGTACCCCCCTGCTGTGGGAGGAGAGGGTTTCTTTTCCTTGCCGTGATCTGTAGTTTCTGCAAACTTACCGGATCACAGGGAAGAAGTTTGAGCATCACTGGGACAAGGGAAAAGACCCAAACTGCCTAAACCCAGAGCCATGGCTTGCCTTCCTGTGAGGAACCAGCGTCAAAGTCGGATCCAGCCTGAATTTCCTTCCAGCTCCGTTAGATCAATCTCTAATCACACAGCAGAGGCCATTTGCGATAAGGGCACGAGCAGAACTTCCTGGATCAGATCAGAAGTCCATCTAGGCCAGCCTGCTGTATGGCCAGCACAGGAACAGGACAGGCGTGTGGCCATAAACCCTTCCTGATCCTGGCCATCTGCAGCTCGGGGCCTTCCTGAGCCTGATGCATCTGTAACCTGTGTTTAAGAGCCCTTGATGGCCCCTTTCTGCACATATTTCACTAATGACTTTTTGAACCCATTTCTGCTTTTGGTCTCCGTAAAGTGCCCTGGAGTGAGTTTCACAATTGAATTAGGGATCGTCTGCAAGTCCTTCCGCCATAAGGGGAGGGAGAAAGTTATCTTGAATTTCATCTCTGTTGGCATCACTCTGAAATCAAATCTTTGAATCTCTGCAAGGAAGTGCAAGTCATGCCTGGCCAAAGGCTCAGGGTGCCCAAGGGATTCATGCTACTGGGGTCCCAAGGGCCATCTGTGTGCCTAAGGTGCCACCTGTCCCTAAAAACTCATTAGTTCTGGCAAGTGTGGGGTCTTTCAGGACCATCCCAATGAACGTCACTTTCAGGCTTGATAATCTTTCCCATCACTACCAAATTCATTCTCAGACTCTTTCCACCCACTGATTTAATGGGACAGAAGATTTTATTTTCTTCCAGAGATGGAGAAACTAAAGCAATGAAGTTACATTTTTCAAAGTCATGCATCAAAAGAAAAGCTTGCACATCCCTAATTGGACATGAAAAGAGAGATGTCTCATTGTTGAGGCCGGTATGCTCAGTCCATTTTCATCTGGAGATGGGACAGCGCTGTCATATCAGGCTGGATATAGACTGGCCCAGATCTGACAATGTCAGCCTGGCTTCCCAAAATCTCCATCAGGCTTGTATCAAATCAAAAAATAAATCACAGGTCGCTCAAACCCTGTGCTCAGCCTCCTCAATAAGAGATGCTTGTGTACTTGTCCAAACAACTCTGCCCTGCAAAAACAACTTCACCTGCAGATTGCCAAAGGAGACTTCTGCACTGGCAAGCCTATATTTGATACCTTTGCTGATAGGGACCTTATCGTTATTTGGCCATAAACAGAGTTTCAGTGCTGAATAGCGATGTTCTGGTTTATCGGTGCTCTCTCCACATACCCCAAATCATGACAAGGTTCCTTTGGGCCCTTTCTGGAGCAGATATCAGGAAAAGAGAAAAACTGGGAGGAAAACAAGCAGAAAGTTCCTAACAGCCAAAGTGATCAGCACACACCTCCGTTCTCCTGACGTTAAACACTGCTGACACAGGCCCTGCTCTGCACAAATCTGTAGCTTCCTTTAAATTAGCAATTCCACAGGCACAGTAGGAGCTTGCATAAGAATTGTCCATAAAGAGAAGAGAGTCACAATATCAGCCTAGCATGAAACCCTGGTTTCTGCTTTTTAATTAAGATTTCAAGCTTGTGTCTCCCCTGAGGTGCTGTGGGAGGTTTTGCCAGATACAATAAGCAGCTGGGGTCCCTCTCAGCAAATTGGCTTTTCATAGGATCCTAGCTCTGCTCACACACCCTTTAGCATCTAATTCTCTCTGGCAAATCTGGGGTACGGCATCCACAAAGAGAAAAGCCCAGAAGTCAGACACCGGGACCCATCTTTGCAAGCTCTGGCCTTTCTGTGACTCCCTTATGCGACCAAGAGCTTGCAGGTGACACGTGGAGGGAATGGGACAGGAATCTGGGGACGTGTCATTCCCAGTATACTAGCTCTGTGATTAAACAGAAAAACAGTAACACTTGGGATGACATTTTGAGGGTGAATACCTGTGTTTATATATTTTAAAACCCCATTCTCCACCCATGCATATTCTCTTAGTATTCTCCAAGAGTTTCTTTTTCCCCAGCTGTTCTTGCCTGCCATGCACCTCTGCAGCTGGAAAGTGAAGTCAAAGAGACACAAACAATCGAACTACCAGGCTATCTTCCCAAATCAAAAGCAGATACTGGCAGGAAATCCCAGGAGATGATTACACGGAGTTATTACTCTGGCTGTAGGGTTCCTGCTGCCCTGCAAACACAGACAAGGCAAAGCAGTGTGACCAGGTACTGGTGGGGGGGACTTCAATACCAGCCCACTTGTGCCTAACTGCTCCTGCTGTCCTTCCTCACTTGTCCTTCCCAGGTCCACACTATGATGGAGCTCCTGTGGTCCCTAGAGCACCCAAAACTCCCCATCTGTAATTTCGGAGCTCAACCCCATGGATCATAAGCACCTCTAAGATGAAGCAGTAGCAAAACTCTCCATAGAGCTGAAATAACCTCACTGAGGCAGGAATCATAACCAGAAATCCCTGCCTCCCTCCCTCTTACATCACTGCCAGTTTAGGATTCATTTAGGAGGAAACAGACACCACGGGTACCCCAGCACGGTGCTCCCCTGGCTATTGCAGCTTCAGACACGTCAGGATGCACAGCTCTGTGCATCTGTCATCCCCGTTAACGTTGTCCCAAACCATTGCTGAGCAAATTCCAGCTTACATCAAGCAACACCACATCCTCCCCAGCATCCCTGTCTGTCGTTGTGTTCCCACAGGCAGGGCTAGATGGAAGCCAGGCAAGCCTTTAGGGCAGGAACTTGCCTTTCATTTGCACTGGTGCAGCTGAATCAGAGAGCCATCTGGGTTGGAAAAGACCTTCAGGATCACTAACTCTAACCATCATCCACACCTACCGTGTCCCATCGCTAAACCACGTCCCTTAGTGCCACGTCCACACATCCCTTAAATACCTCCAGGTGTGGGGAGTCCACCACTTCCCTACTCAGCCCATCCCAGTGTTTGAATGGGGCCACCATCGGGGATATTTTACGTGCCACCTGCAAAGTAAAGAGAGGAAGCAATGAGCACCCGTTCCTGGCTGACACATTTTAAAGACGACACCGAGGCCGGCTGCACTGGAAGCACCTCTAAAGGTTTCACAATCACTCCCATAAAGCATTTAATGCACAATAAAACATGGCAAGTAAGTTATCAAGGTTTGGTGAGGAGATGGAGGCTAGCGCCTTGCCTTACACATGTTCATAAAATATTAAGTGGCTTTAAACAGAGGAGGGAGAGGCCGCAGTTCAACAGGCGGCTGCTGCACGCAGGCCCAGCAAAAGGCAGGAATTGTTTAGGACCCATTAACTCCCATGGCAGTGTTAATGGTTCTGTGGCTGCTCGTTCCTCTGCCTCCACACCCTGCGAACAGCTTTATTTAGAAGCTGAGACCTGAGCCCAGCTCCGTGCATTATGCTCGCCTGGATGTAATTAGGCGTCAGCAGAGCACAGCTCCCCGGCCAGGGAGAGAGGAAATCCAGGTCAGGTCATTCCCTGCCCACAGTCACCTCCAGCCAGCCTGGAAATAAATGAATTTGGGGAATTTGAAGGGCTTTTCAAGCCTTTTCAAGTGGGACAGAGGTAAAATTTCTTTGGATGGAAGAGGTTGACTGCCCGTGGTGGAGAGCTGGGGGCTTTCACCTCTACCCTGCCACGGATGGAAGCAACACAATTCAACCAGCCTGCAGAGCACCTGCTGTCAAAAAAAGGAGTAAGGAGCAGGTGATTTGCAGGCTGCTGTGGAAAAAAAAGCTCTCGGAGCTGTCGGGAGCCCGGAGCAGTGAGTCGAGCCTTGCTGCAGGGTGAGGGCCAAGCCTGGGTGATGCCAGCAGCAACAAACCCTCAGCCCAGTGCTCCCATTGAGCCAGTCACTGGGAGACAAGAGGCAATAGAAAGTCAAATGTGATGTTTTGACATTTGCTTGTCCCAACTAAGGACAGAAAATTCAAAACACACAGGGAAAAAAATGGCAGAACTGGAATCCCGTACAGTTTCTATTCAGAAATGTCAAAACAACTCATTTTGGTGCAGAAAGACATCAACCTGCCACTGCCCACGCTGCCATTCAGCCTGGGCAAGCTGCGGGACCCGCACCAAGCTGGGGCTGACATCCCTGAACCATGAAGGAGAAATAGTCCCAGGGGTCCCTAAGCCAAAGAGGGGGTCACAGGCATCTCCCTCGAGGCGTGCAAACACCAGGGCTCCTGCGTGGCTGCAGAGCAAATACCAAGGAGAAATCCATTTCAATAAGAGCAAAATCTACTCTTTGGACTGAAAAGATTCATTTGTATTTATATATTACCTACGTATGTGTGCGCATGTGCTTTTTAGTGAAAAGGAGCTAAGTGGCAAAAAGAAAAAAAAAAAAAAAAGTCCTGAATTAAGGCTCATTTCATTTTTAAAATGTTGAGAGGCAGAACGCCAGGTGTTGTGCAGAGGTTTCTTTGTTCGCTGTCACAATTCAACTTGAATTTGCAAAATACTTTGACTATATCCATTCTGATTTTCCTGTCAGAAATGTTCCAGGTGACAATTTTTACCCAGAAAGCTCCACTTGTGGCAACTCAGACAAAACAGTTTAACTTCAAGCCCGGAGGGAAGCATTTCATTCATACTTTCATAAAGAAAAGAAATGAATGCTTTCCAATCAAATTGGTACTTACAGGGTCGGGGGGGGGGAGGATACTTTCCAGAAATCTCAACTTCTACGCATACACAGTACAACAAGGACATTTTCATGGGAAAAGGTGAAATTCAGTGTACCCTAAAGCTTGCCCTCCAATGCCCAGACTGCTGCATCTGTTTTGACCAGCACTTCCAATGCAATGGGGAGAACTTTTTGCAGACTCCCCAGCTCCAGAAACCCAAAGGCAGCTGCCTCCAGCCTCCGGCACCCAAGCGGAGCCTCAGGAGCTGAAACCGAAGAGCTGGTACAATCAAGAGCGTGTTTCCTGACGTGGATGGGGTGATGTTAATTCCTAACAGCTGAGAGCCTGGCCCCCAGCCCTTCCCCATGCTCCGCACCGAGCACCAGCCCAGAGCGCATCTTGTGTTCTCCCCTCTGTGCTGCATCTCATTTTCCCCACAGAAAGGATGATTTATCACCATTAGCCCCCCTTTCCCCTTCTGAATTCACCCCTCCAGAACAACAAATGCCTTTTTCTCCTTGAGTTTTTCTGTAAGACCAGACCCGCCGGGTCGGATCTGCTCCAGCAGGCCCCCAAACCACCCCACGCCATGGTGAGATGGGAAACCCAACTTCACAGCTGGGACTGTGTGCTGGGAGGGAACACGCTGCAGGTGTGGAGCTCAGTGTCTTGCCATTATTATTATTATTATTGTTATTACTATGACTGCATGAACCAGAAATCCCAAGCATTCCTCCTGCAGCAATGCACCACAAAATAACAAAGCTACGAATGGTCCTTCCAGAAAGGGTTTCCTGTTTTCCTGGCTGATGGCCCATCCCAGGATTCAGGTTGAGCCAAATCCTAAATTGTAAGAAAATCTCTGGTATTCCCCTTCTGTTTGAAGGGGAACTGCCAACACGTCTCACCAATAGCCATCTGAATTGAGGGGGGAGATGTTCAATTTTATGATGGGAGGCGGGCAGCCAAGTCCCATTGATCTTCAGTGAAAAGCCTTCAGTGAAAAATCCCTCACGTCCTGTCACCAGCTCGAAGAGCTGGGCTTTGCCTACGCAGCTGGTTTTGTTCTAAGGCACTCATCATCATCGGGTCTGAATTCCTATCGCTATCCTATTATTATCTCTGATTAAGCAGGGTGGAAGAGGAAATTAGGCGATTCCTATGTACTCGTGGACTAGCAGCGATGTGCCTTAATGAGCTCTGCTTAACCCATTTGTTACCTTCCAAATAAAGCTCCCTGTGAGGGCTTTCACCACCAGCTCCCACCACCGGACCACCATCTCTCCCTCCCGAACTCCATTAGGCTCAGACACATCACCAGCGGGGCAGGGCAATGACTCACATTCAGTATTTAAGGCCAGCCCAATAAATCCCTAAATGACTTTCTAACGGAGCAGTAAACTCCTCAGAACATAATCAATGCACATTAACAAAGCACTGGGAAGCCAAGAAGTTCTTGGGGGGTGGGGAGGTTAAAACCCATACCATGAATCTTTCTCATGTTGTTTTATCGGGCAGGAACCTCCTGCTCTCTTTATTACATTTGACATATATAGATGGGAAATATTTTCTAAAGCCATTTATAGCCTAGCCCGGGTTTCCCAAATAAGCCTATTGGAGCAGAAAAGTCTCGGACTGATTTTTCCAAAGCAATGCCTCAAGATTATGTGCATACCAAGAGGGATTTTTACAAATGTCAGAGAATCACAGCATAGGTTGGGGGTAGAAGGGACCTCCAGAGCTCTCCGGTCTGACCTCCTTCTCAGAGGAACTTGAGACAGCTTCAGCGTTAGCTCAGGGCCTCATCCAGCCAACTTCTAAATATTTCTGGGACGGCAGCTCCACCACTTCTCCCGGGGCTGCATAACCTTGCAGGGAAGATGCTTTGGTGCCACGTAGCTTCAGGGACCTCATCACTGCAGGGGCACTCAGAGGATGCCTGTTCCCCCAGTGAGGGCTGGTGTTTAGCCCTCTCCATCTCCTGGGGCTCAACACACCAGAAGACGTGCTGTCGCACAACAGCCTGGGCAAGAAGGTACTTGAGAGACCTGCTTGCGTTTTTCTGTCTGTCAGCAGAATTAGTCGTTTCTAAATTCTATGTACAAGCTTTATACCTCAAGGGGAATATAAGCCCTTCTCTCAGAGCTAGAGTTTCAGCCACCCTGACTCAGGCACAAGAGAGCTAAGCACTTAAAGTTAGACTCCTTGATAATCCTTATGGATAAATATATATATATATATATTATCTCATGCTACAGTCAGCCTTAAGGTAAGCACTGGGCTGCGGTAACAAGCTCAGACTTGAACACGTATCAGTGTTTCAAGGCAGGGCAGACAAATCCTGCCCCCGACCACCGTCAGGCCCTGAGCTCCAGCCAGAATCTCCCAGTCATCTCATTACCAGCATCGTTAAGGGATCCAGAGGTCCTATCAGGCTCAGCACCCTATTGTGCTAGGAGCTGCATACAGACATGGACCCAAAAAAGACTGCTATAAAAAAAAAAAAAAAAAAAAAAAAAAGACAAGACAGATGGAGGCACAGATTTATGGAAAGTCACACAGCAGGTCAGAGACAGCGTTGAAATGAGAGCACGGGCAAGTAGCAGGTCTTAGATTCCCAAATGAATGCTTTTGCTTTGGCACTATGGCACCAGCCATACACTTCATATTGTTCTAGTTCACATACTCTGGCCACCTTGAAACCCAAGCCCAGAAAGCTGCAAACCCTGTTTCAGAAATAGCTGATACAGAGCCATCATGCCTGAAAACAGCCACAAGCCCAAACTGCTGGCTGCTTCTCCCAAAATCCGCAATTCATTAGCATCCTCGGTTTTCAGACTCCCATGACAATTTTCTCTGAAGCTGGGCACCATCTCCAACTCCCACAGCTTTCCCTGGGCTCTGACTCACTCTAACCTTTTCCCAAACCCTCCTTCCTTTGAGAAATCAAGACAAGCTACTGTTGAATCATTCCTTATAAGAGCAGATAGCATTACTGATAGAGGTCATTAATTATTACATCAGCAATCATGCTAAATACGGTTTGTGTTCATTATTACAGTGCTATATTTATGTTAATTTAACACTTATAAATAGTATTAATAGTAATTGCATCAACAATAATACCACAGTTGTGAAATGTTTGTATAGCATCCGTCTGCTCGGAGATGCTCTGTGATAGATAACGCCGCCGCCATCTGGCATTGCTGGGTGTGTTTGGCTTGCACTTATCAGCATGGCAAATCAGGCAGCCGTTTCCATCCTAGGAGCTCCCACTGGTTTTGACATGCCAGCAGCCATAAATCACCTCTAAACGGCTCCTGGAGAGGAAAATGAGAACCCACAGGCAAAAGTTGGGAGCACCAAAACAGAAAGAAAGAGAGCTTCTCACTGCCGCATGCAAAGAGGCCCAGAGAGGGGAGCCTGCAAAACCACAGAGAAAGAGGAGTTACTGCAAACACACAGCCCCTTTCAGAGCACCTAACATTTCAGTTTCAGTTGATTTTAACAGTAGGACTGGAGTGGTCTTTGCTTTGAAAGGAATTCCTCTTTTCCTGGGCCCATGGTGCAGAGCTGCAGGAAAGTGAAGAGGGACTTGCAGAGAAGCTTCCTGGGCAGATCCAGGCTCCTCAGGCAGGAGGTCCTGCCAGGACAGGCAGCCAAAGTGGCCCCCAAGCCTTGTGATCTCTGTTCTGGCTTGCAAAGAGCCCTGAAAATCTCTGATTTCCTTCCAACATTGAGATCCTCAAGCAATGCATTGACTCCTTGCATGTCTTTTCCTAGCTAGAAAGCAGGGACGATGCTGTTTGCTGGCCATTACGGAGCCCTCTATTATACATGGGCAAGTCACTCAAACAGCACTGCAATTTGGGAAGATTCACTTCTGCTTGCGGTAGCCAAGGCAACCTAAAAAGACCTGATTGCTGGAAAGGTCCCAGCCCCTGGCAGCTGGAGGCACGCTTCCGAGCAAGCTGGGCACCCATTTTTGATAATCTCGACCTACAAAGACCAACACCGCAGCAAAACCCAAGCAGAGCTTTTGTGTCGTGCCGAAGGAGATGGTCTCTGCGTCAGGAGCTCCGTGGGATTTGCCCACAAAGAAATCTAAAGCAGAGCAGTTAAATTCCAACATAGACAATGATCTTCCTCAGTGAAAACAGCAGAAATAAGTACTAAATTGAAAGTTTATGTTTATAAACCTCACATGAACAAATCCTTTTATACCCTCTCTGGGTTTTTTATGATAATTTTCTGGGGCTTCTGGAATTTCTGTTTTGAGTCAAAGATAAAAAAAAAATAATAATAACCTTCCTTTTCTTGTTAGAAGTGGCATTTCAAGATTAAAGTATTCATTCCAAGACAAATATCTTTCAAATGTTCCCATCAAACAAGGGAAAAGATTCAGAAAATCCGGCATTTTTCTCTACAGAAAAGAACACTTTTGACAAAATCATCTTTTTCCAATGGAGATGGACTTCTTGTGAAAGTACACCTCATTCTCTCATCCATGTTGCTAAATGCAGCATGATCAGAAAAAGCAGCAAGCCATGGCTCTTCCCCACTCACTGCACACACAATGGCTCACCAGCTAAAATCAGGTGAAATAATGACACACGTGAAGAAAGAAAAAAAGTTTCAAATAAACTCTCCTTTTTCGCTCCTCCCAGCTCAATCGTGAGCTCTTCAAAGTTTCTCCTCTCATTGAGTTGAGTCATTAGTCTTCAGATAAGTGATGCTTGAGCCTTTGATTAAAATTACTGGGGAGCGTCTCTGCATGATTAAAGAGAGATAACACAATAAAAGGAAGAGGACTTTACACCATTATTATGGCAAATAAGTGCAATTCCCAACCTGAGAGCTGCATCAACTTGTCTAATGTAATAAATGCTTCCCCTGTTGGAAACGTGTCAAATTAGACTTCAAGATGTCAGCCTTCAGTTTTCAAAGGCCTTGAAGCTTTACGGGGCACTGCGTGACTGCAAACCTAATACGACGGAGAGCGAGGAGGTGATGCTGTCCCATAGAGCAGGGCACCGAGGGAGCAGAACGTGCTTGTTAGTGGCTGGCGGGCACCAGCCCAACCTCTGCTACATCAGAAAGGTGCAAAAACACATCTTTCACATGCAGGCAGGTGCGGGATGCCAGCAAAAGAAGTCAGGAGAGGGGTCAAGGGGTGGATGTGGGATCGAGGAGAGGCTGGTTTGAGCTGCTCTCACCCACCGGTCTGCCCAGGGAGAGCCACCAGCTCCAGGATCCTTGCAGCGAGCCTCTTTGGGGTCTTGGGTCACACAGCAGGGGACACACCAGAATAGCTCTTTTGTCTAGGGAAGAAGCGTAATTTCCGATTGTATCTAAACAATAATAGTTTAGTGGGAGAAAAAAAAAAAATAGCTCTCAGTGAATTAAAGAAAAAAAAAAAAAGTCATTTTCAGTCCAAAGAGAACATCTACGCAGGAAGTTATTTCAGTATAACTATGTCGTCTGATTCCCTGCTGTAGACAAGCCACGAGTCTCTGCTCTCCTAGCAGAAAGGATCAATCCCTCCCCAGGCACGACGTGGGGCTACATTCCCCATCTATAGGTGTGAAGATAGCTTGTAGAAGTGTAGACAGATAGCTCACAGATGCATCCTATTTGTGGCTTAAAATACACTAGTTTATCATGCAAATGATATGTCAACAGAATAGCTGCATTTGGCAATATTTCCCAAAGTAAATTAAGCAGTTAAACATGCCATGTGTAATATTAAAGAGGTTATGTGTTACATATAATAAGCAGATGAAGCCAAGTTGACAGGAAGCCAGGTTTCCGCAGAAAGCTGAAATTCATCTCAGAGGAACCAAGGTGTGCGCCTCTTTCCACTGGAGCGGCACAGAGGGGATGAGGTTCAGGAAAAACGGGGCTGTGCTTGTGCCAATGCCCCGTGAGGCAATGCAGCCTGAGCTGGAACCCCACAGAGGCTTTATCCTTAAGATGGATGGTCCAGTCTGAGCCTCCCGGTCAGCATTTCAAGAGCCGGTGCACGCCGAGGTCTTGCACTCTGTATTTTTCACAGCTTGAGCTCCGTGCGTCTGGGAACCATTTGCAAGGGTAAAAATAATGCATGATCCAATCTTCTCAAGGCTTTTCACTTCCTGGAGGGTGGAAATACCAGGCAGGGAAAGAAAGAAAGAAAAAGAAAAAAAAAAAAAATCTCTTGGATTATTTCAGCTCCACAAATTGCTCCCTGAGGCAAGTAAATGTTGTAAAAAACATACACAAATATTCAGATTCAGGTTTAACCAAATACCAGGACATTTGGATTTATTCAAGTGTCAGCAGCCCCCAAGCTTTCTTAGTTATTTCAGGCTCCCTTACATCATCAGCAAATGTTTTCTGTTTCACAGAAACTCAAAGTCAATCCTGGGGGCTCCAGGGGCCCGAAAGGAAGAAATGAAAACGTTCCCCGCCTGCCCCATGAACCAGCTCGTTAAACCCCAACCCTCGCGCTGAGCTCCAACGTGCAAACTGCTCCCGTGATTTATGGAGAATCAAAGCTAAACCCCTATTTGTTTACAGGCACAATGCTTGGCTTCAGGGTGTTGTTTTAAAGGAAAGCAATGAAGAAAGACATGGAGATGAGGTCCAGTGCCCCCAGTCCCAGACAGCAGCCCAGACCTCCTCTTCTCCAGCACCTCCAGCCTCTCCCAGGTCCCCTAACCCATCTGGCACCCAGTGTCTCCACCTTACTTTGGCACCTTACTTTGAAGGGAAGGCTCTTTATCTCACTTATGTTTCAAATTTCAAGACCGCCGTGAGCCTTAGGCTAGTGTTTTTCACACATCCTAAAACATCATCCCTGCCCCCCGCACATGCGTGCACGCATTCCTTATGGTCTGCTTCCCCTCAGGGCCTCACAAGTCTGAAGAGATGATAAAATTTCTGTAAAATAGGTGTTTCTGAGGCATTTTCTAACAGTTCATGACCCTGTTTAAACCCCACTGAGGAACACAGTAAGATGCATTGCATAACTCAGAGAAAAAAAAAAAAAAAAAAGAAAAAAAAAAAAAAAAAAAAAAGGATGTTTTGGAGTTTATTGCTTCCAAAACATCTGAGTGATGAGAAATCCAGCACGGCCATCAGCTCATTTCCTTTGCTGTCAAAAACCACCACCCTGCTTCTGGTTGGGCTGTCCTGGCCAAGGCATGCAACCGCTGATGCTCGTGCAGCTTCTGCCTGCCCTGCTGTGAAGCTCTCCGACACGACCACTTCACCTCCCTGCAGGTGTAATGGTGCCGTCAGCCAGCTATTACCGACTCCGTGCTAAATTAAGCAGATCACACTCCTTGATTTGCTCTCTGAGAGGTGTGATTCTCCTTTCATTAGTCTTTTTCTGGCTCTTCTTTGAATCCCCTCCAATATCCCCACACCCTTTTTGAACTGCAGATGCTGTGCCAAGTACGGAGGTTTCACAACCTTCCCACGCAAAACCGGCCACAGGAGTTGCTTGTGTCCATGGGGCTTTCCTGAGTCATCAGTTACCCCATTCTCCACCTTTCTTAGGACTAGAAGGGGACCCCACATACCTAACTTCTAAATGGCCTGGGTTCAACGTGATGAATGGCCTGACATTTGACCGTACCGAAATACTGTGTTTACTTGACCCAGGGCTGCCAAGCAAGCCCGAGGCTCTACACCATTAACTGGAGCTCTGTGAGGGTCTTTGTGCCTCTTTCAACATTTATCAAAGAGGATTTAATGGCTTCTTCTTTTTCTCCCCTGAATCATTGCTAGAGATGCTGAATGGGGTAGGGTCAAGACCAGCCATTTAGGGTCTCCACGAGAAACAAAGATGTTTGATGTGGATTCTCCTTTTAGGACTCCATTTAGAAACCAGTTAAAAACCCCAGCCATTTAATGTGCACCACGTTGATTTTGGATGGCTCCTCTTTATCCATTAGCATGTCCTGTGATACAAAGCCAAAAGCTTTTTAGAAGTTTGACCAACTTAGGAATAAGTGTAGTAGGTGACAGCTGGCCTCCCTTAGACGGATGGGCTTTGAGGACAGAAAGGATTATTATGGCCAGGGTCCGACCTCCTGAGTGACACAGGCTATAAAATTTCATCCATTAGGCTCCTTTGAAAATCCCAACTATAAATCTTTCTGATCCAATCCTTTCCCTACACAGCTCCCCTGGAAACATCAAGGTTGCTCAGAAAGCTCAATAGGATGGATGGTGGTGGGGTTGGGACAGCAGGGTCCGGCTCTGGCCACATTCAGACCTCTCCTACCAGTGCTGACCTAGCAGCAAACTTCCTAGAGCATTCATAGTTTCCACACTGCTAATTTTAGGCCTTTGCTTTCCAACACCCACAGACTTGGAGACACAGCCTGCTGCCTTGCTGCAGCTTAAATGCTTTCTAATGGCCTCAACCCAGAGATTTACACTGAGCCAACTCACTTTGAAACCCTTCCATAAAAACGCCTTCTGCAAACAGATTTGTTTCATTATCATTGGGCCCGAAAGTGCCTGAAGTAACAAACAACTTCAAACTCCTTCAAATTTACTGTGGCACTAGGTTTGCACTTCATTTAAATGAAGTGTACCTGGGTGCACGTCCTGGGGGGGGACAAGGCAGGAAGGGAGCGATGGAGAGCCCCAGTGCAATGTATCAGTGATTATGGTGCAATAAATATTGGATGGAGGATCTATGATAACATCTATTACAGCTTTATGAAATATTGATAGCGTCTGAATACATATTGCCTCCTGAACAGCTCGTTCCGGAGATGTTTAATGAAAGACATCTGTCGTTTTATCCTTGAATCTACATGCAGGCAGAATATAGTCTCCATCTCCACTATAATCTCTGTAAGGGTTTCCAGATCTGCAAGGATAAGGCATGAAATACTTGGGCTCACCTATCTGGAGGGATGGAGGGAAGAGAGATGGAGCCTGCTTTATGCACACTCAGTCTTCCATTTGGGGAAAGAATTAACTCTCTGCCCCTCTAAAATCAATCCCTGCACAAACAGCTGGCTTTAGCGGGACCGATAAAAGGCTGTGTAGGCTGCCATGGCAAAACAGTGGGAGAGAACAGGGCTCCACTGCTGTGCGTGTAACCCTGTGCACAGCACCCTCCCCTGCGTGAACCAAACACACCAGCCCCTGACATAATCCCAAATAAAGGACACGTGGTGTTACTTCTCACCTAGTAAGGCCTCTCCTGGCATGCCCGTGCGTGCACGCACACAAACCCTCCACACGATTACTGCAGTCCTTACACCACTGAATTCACTTCCCTTCTAACACCGATCCCACCCTGCTCAGGTTCTCCCAGCATGGGAAATTGAAGCACACCATCTCCCCACGCACCTTTTGCCAGCGGAGCTGTAACCTCCCTCACACACGAAACCCAGGTGCCCCATCACACGCAGCTGCCTGCAGGTGCAGCTCTTGGCTCGTTTGCAGTGCTTTGTCCCTATTCCAGCCTTGTCAAGGGCAACCTTCACCTTCTGGGTCCATTTGCTCTCTCTCTCTGGATGGGAACACACATTTCTGGTGTTCCTGCCCTGAGCCACAGCCCCAGGTGACGGGACAAACCTTGCAGGTTTACCCCAGCAGCTCTTCTCCCACCCAAACCTGAGGCCAACCCCTCAGTGACACAACAGAAGTGTTCTGGAAAGCAGGCATCATGTGGTTTTGTTCCCAGATCCTAAATAAATATTCACACCTTGGCACTGGTAATAGGACAGAGCAAATTGGGGCAACAGCCACCAGCTTTTCCTGTTCCCTGGGCAGAGCTGATTCCAGCCCATTTAACCCCAGGTTGTGACTGCAGGGCTCCTCCACGGACCTGCCTCTCGTCCTGGCGCTGCTCCCACACCTTTCCCCTTAGGTCTTAACTAGAAAGGATGAACTTCGCCAGCCCAGGGACTGACAAATTGAGCTGCCTCGATTGCCTACCAAAGGATGAGAATCTTCATGTACCCTTATTTCCCAGCCTCCGTTTCCCCCATGCGCACAGGATCCTTCTGCTAAACACAGGGCATTCAGGAAAACATCAAAAGAGAAATCAGAAATGACTGTGATACCTCAGACATATTTTCTGCAACACCTCATCAGATCAATAGCTGCTTATAAGCAACACTTCCCTGGGAACATTTTCGCCTTCTGTGAACTGTCTGATCCACCCAGCAACAGCCACAGAGGAGTAATTCAGCACCGCTCCCACCGTTTGTTACCACGTAGGAGAGCTTGCTGTATTCACAAAAACAACACGTGGCTCTCCCCTGCTCACTGAATTAATGATGGGTGCAATTGTGTTTCTCTCCACTCGCTCAGCAGGAGGAATCCCGGCACCAGAGCCACCTCTGCTCTTCGTGCAGGGAAGCGTCTCCTCCGCAGCCTGGGTCCAAGGAAAAGCACAGAGCACTAGATCCTAGCTGGAAGGCACCAGGTTCATGGGCAACCCGTGGCTTTTCTTCCTCTAATCCCCCAGCCAGAATACTTAAGGACCTAGGAACAAAGCCTTATTGTCCCCTATGCCTTTCCTATATTCCTTTTTATGGGGCATGAGGCAGGAGAAACATCTCGCTCCATGCTAGTGCAGAGACCAACCCAGAGAAGGTCTTAAGAAAGGCGTGCAGCTGTAAATGTAATGAAGGTGATAGGTGACGATCTGCTTTTTAGTCTCATTTCTTAGTCTAAAACGTATCTTTAGTGAAAACTCAGCTTTATAAGCTTGGATTCTTAAGAATTTGGCTTGGTTTTAGCTCTGTTATTTTATGAAAATGTCAGATCTTGTCTCTTCCCGTAAATTATGCCACTTTCTGGTCGAGATTTTAAACCAATTTAGCAAATGCCCTGAAAGACCTTGTGGACAACTCTTACTGTGATAACCTAAATGGGGTATTAAACAGCATGTTCAGCCAAATCCATGGGGATTTAAATCACACAGGAATGAAACAAGCACGTGCTCCCCACCATTTATCCTCTGCCTTGATGAATTCCCAGGCCCCAAGGCTGGAGCAAAGCTCACCAGGCTCTCTTCTCACCCATCTCCTAGCAGGGTCAGAAGCATGAAGACAACCACAGGCACATCCCTGACACATTGCTGGTTGGAGCTTCCCTTTCTTCTTCCCAAAGGGCCCAGTCCCTTGGCTCAACTCACCACTGCCCGACCTGAGCACACGAACCAGAGAGAGCAGCAGCAAACAAGCCTTCATCCTTTCCCACCCACCTTCCTTCACCTCCCTTCCTTCACAGCTGCATATTTCTTCTACCCCCCTCCGTCAACCCCTTTCAATGGCATTTTCCTTCCTGCTGCCAAATGGATGCTTAAGAGCACGGAGACAGTAAAACATTGCTCTAATGTCCCTTGCTGATGCATAGTCTCCTCCCATTATTGGTATAGCAGCATCAGGTTATACTCCGTTAATAGCCTTTCCACTTGTTTATAGCCTCGCTGGCATCGTTCCTGGATTTAGCACCGCTGCTTGCCTTCCCTTCGCCGCTTCGGGGGCGACCTCCCCTCCGGCAGCAGGGCTCACATGTCACACGTGCGATGTGCAATGCAACGCGCGGGAGCTGGTGGGGTGCGCTGCCAGCAACCAGCACATCAAAAACACATTACAGCAAAGCTGGCGAACTCATCTTGGACTGGGTAGGGGTTTGGGAGGAGATTTTTATTTTTATTTTATTTTTTTTTTTGTGAAGCAAGTGAATAATTCATAGGCAAACCATTGACATGATAAATCCCTCCGTTTCTTTTCTTTTCTGAATTGGTCCGAACAACTTTCCAATTCCTTCCCTCTGCATTTTCATTATTCGGAATTATTCACTAAACAATAGCTTGGAATAATCCTGGGGAACAAAGTCCCTGCTGGGGACATCCGTGCTGACGTCAGTGGAACCAGCACCAGCAGGAGCCGTGGTTCGGAGGCAACCGGCCGGCCGCGAGCCTTTCATTGCCAGGATTCAGTCCCCAGCTCCAGAGCCGTGGGCTCAGCTGGGGCAAAGTGCGGAGGCTGGACAATCATCGTTTTCTCTCCCATTAGATGAGCAGAGTTCCTCAAATCAGGTTTGCGCTGCGAATACTCATGTTTACAAATTAGCAGGAGCTGCAATTGCTGAGATGCAGTGCTAGATTGCACCCGCACTTCCAGCAGCCCTTCCGCCAGCGTGCCTCATCTCCAGCCCTGCAGGACGAGCAGAACAAAGTGCAGCCTCTCCATTTCCATTTTAACTGCTGCAAACAAACCCTGCCCTTCGCGGGAACACTCCTGACAGTGTGCACAGGCACCGAATCCACTGCTGGGCTCCCCAGCACCGCTCACTGCCTTTGATATTCATGGGAGGTGAAAGAAAACAACTGACAGTTTGCTTTTTAATTTCATGGGAAATTTTGGAAGTGGCTTTCGCTCGGTCTTGCACTTCATTTATTCATTTACAGACTGACCCAAGCCCCATACGAACAACTGAATGTCTTCAGCACACCGCAGCTCTGACTCAAAGTCCTTGATATTTATCTGCCTGCAGTTTCCAATAAGTTAAACCCGGCTGACCTAAAATACCGAATTCTGAGGAAGCTCGCCAGCTGATGACTCCTGCTATCCGACAGGAATTGTCTGGGGTGTATTTTCTGTGTATTTTATTGTAGATGAGACACCTGACACTATGAGATCATGAGCAATTTCCAGCTCTCTCCAAATCACCCGTACGGTTCCAGTCCCGAGCCCCACAACATAATCAGTTGTGCTGGAAAACTTTCTGTGCTGATTGTCGGTAATTTGCCACTCGTAACTCAGAGGGAGAGAATTGCTGGCAGTTCTCCCCTTCATCTTCTCAGAAAAATCAACCTGTGCTGTGCATGCCAAGCAGACTGTAAAACCCCACAGATCTAGGGGGCTGACTCTCCAGTTATTGAAATGTTTCAGGCCAATGGCAAAATATTAATGCCATAGCAGAATTTCCATCCCTGTCGTGGTCAGAATGTTAGCTTCTTTGGTCATTTCTCCTTTTCGGCATCTGCTTTCCCCGCATCACATCCCTGCATTTGGATTTAGATTAATTCATGTCACCATCCTAGACATACATGTTTACAGAGTTGACAAACTCATTTTCCACAAGTGCCAATGCTTCATAAATGCAATCTGATTTCTGCAAAAATCAGGATCTTTCCTTGCTGCTAAAGCCCTCTAGTTAAATGTGCACAGACTCAAATTTCACACCAAGGAAACACAACTGATGGTGCCTCAAATAATTGCCCAAGCAAGCTGGAAAAAGCTCCTTGTACAGTGAAATCTTCAGGCACTTTCCTCTCTAAATCGCTCCTTCGGTGCACTGCTCCTTCCTGCCCGCCTTGCAGCGGGGCTGTGCCAGTGCTGACAGCCCACAGCCTCTTCCCCTTAGGTGCAAGGGTTCCTCATACACCTTGCCAAAAGAAAGCACCGCTCTAGGGACACCATGCCTTGAGCCCCTGCAGCTGACACGAGCCTGCTCAGCCTGTATTTTAGCAGACCGGGATGTGCATCCATGGGTTTGTCATTACCATCTTGCTCTCCTTAAGAGGTGAGCCCCTGAGCTGCAGAATGACACATCCTGTGGATGGGGCAGCTTTCCCTGCCTTTCCAGGTGTCCTGCAAAATCCTAAATCCCATCCAAGCCCTTCAGCCACACCATTTACCATCAGACACTGTCTAGGTCCTTATGGTCTGGCCAAACCAATGCAGATCTCAAAGACAGAGAAAGAAGTGAAACCCAGGGTACCGTGCTTAGTCCTAGGCAGCACAGCCGTGCTGCTCACACTGACACAGGCTGCTCTCCCACAGAGCTGGGACACAGAATCACAGAATAATTAAGGTTGGAAAAACCCTCCAAGATCATCTGGCCCAACCACCCCCCTACTACCCATGTCACCCACTAAGCCACGTCCCTAAGCACCACGTCCAACCTTTGAACACCATTTGGGATCAAACTGCTGCCTGCAAAAATGCAGGTGGCTGATGCAATGGCTGTTATTCCCGGTTTGGTTAGATTCTTTGCAATGAAATTCATGGATGGCTTCATAAAACTGCTTCTCCTTCCAAAAGCTCGGGATGCAATAGCACAAATACCCATTTTACAGACAGGAACACTTAGGGATGAGGAGACAAAGCCCAGATCTCTTGACATCTAACCCCCTGCTGACAACAAAGATGGATGAAGCCCTTTTGAACCAGCAAGACTCATGTAGTGTCGCTGCACAGGCACCTAGCTAGAAGCCATCACCTGCGGTGACGGGGTGCTGAGGGCCAGCTTTTGGAGGTGCTGGGCTCAGCCTGGCCACAGACCTTGCTGCTGAAACCAAGGTGATATCTCAGCATGAGGCTGCAGGACACAGTGCAGATGGGCCCTAAATTGAAGCTCATAGCGATGTCCCTGCCCATTCCTGGTCCTCTGCACCTTCCCACACCAACACCACCCACAGGCAGCCTCCCCACCACAGCCACACATCCGATGTTGTGATACAGCCCTTCTCCCATGGGAAAGCAGGAAAAACAGCTCTCACCCTCGTTGCTGGGCCTGAGAAGACAAATCTTCCTGGCTTGGGGCAGGAGATACTCATTAAGTCTCCTGGCCTTGCTTGATATGGTTGCAAATCCTGGTGTCAGCTGGCCCTGGACTCCTGCAGCGGGGAGGGACGGTCTCCATCAGCATTCGAGGCATGCAGCAGGCAGGCAGAGAGGATGCAGGTAGCAACAAACCTGGCTCGGAGGAGGAGGGCGGCTGTTTGCAGGATCTCTGCTGTGCCACAAGCTCTGCTCTTGCAGAGCCTTTTGTCTCTGTCCCCAGCCACCCTGTGCCAGCTCGGTGTCCCAGCCCAGGTCTGCGACTGGGGGCCCTGGAGCCACTCCAGGGCTTTGCACGCCCCAGTTCTTTTAATTAGCTGGAGAACATAGATGAGCACAGCACGTACCCCAGCCCCTCCTGCAGAGCCCACAGTAAAGCTCTGCACACCTCAGGGATCGCTGGCCATAGATGAAAAGCCAATTTGGTACCCGGGCCACTGGCAGCTGGCTTCACAGGCAGGCTCATGGGCTGGGATGAGCAGCGAGCACTCGCTGAGCCCAGCCAGCCCTCCCACCAGCTCTGGGGCATCAAAACCTGGGCTCTGCTCGCCCAGATCACAGACAACCCCACTGTTGTCTGCAGAGACCATGAAAAAATCTTCCCTTAGGAGTAAAACCTGTGACCCAGCACCACCAGCATCTCTCTATCCCTCCCTGCCTCCACTCCTGGTCATTGCTCCCATCACCCAAACTGAGTCCCAGGTTAGATTTTCCCGGTAAATACCAGCCCGGCCCCAGTGCTGGGCACTCCTGTGGTTCAGGGCAGAAGAGCTCGGTCTGCCCAAGGCTGGGCTTTTCCCTGAGCTGAAGCAGGGATGTGGTACAATAGGTACCCAGCTAACACAGTGCAGCATCCTTGGTTTTGGGATACTGTCCTTCAAAGAGGCCAAAACAACAAGGCAGATCAGGCAGGACCAGACCTTGTAACAACCCCAACTCCTCCCCACCATCCTCTGAAACCAGGAACACAAATTGCAGGACCACAAATTGAGCTTTGCCTCTTCCTCCCGCTCCACTCACACTCTCCCTCCTCTCAGCTCAAATTAAAAGGGCAGAAAACATGTGCTGGCAGCAGGGAGCCGCATCCTGCAGCACAATGGGGCTGAGACACCGTGCAGCGCTGTCCGCAGGGGACGTGGTCCTCCTGGGACCATGAGAGGTCCCAGAGGAGCACTAGCAGCACGGCGGAGTGGCTCGGCTGGCTCTCCAGCCCTCATTCCCTTGTCATATGCCAGTTGGCACAGCTGATTCCGTGGTGCTCTGGAGCACCCTTATCTCTCCAGGAGAGGCTTTCATTGCAGCCCTCGAGCACTAGGAAATGGAGATACTCCACTCGCTGATGCTGCTCTGCAAATCAATCAGAGGGGGAGGACGGGAAGGGGAACAGCTTGTCCCTGCCTGTCACTCCGTGGAGGCTTTGCCCTTCACCAGTGACAGCAGATTAATTCCCAGCCAAACCAGAGCATCCGTCTGATGCGAAGCAGGGAAGCTGCTGAGTGGCAGAGCCCCTGCCTACGAGTACCCCAAGGTGGGGGGAACAGGACACAGAGGGCTGGGACAGTACTGTGCAGGGGTACCTGGGGTATTATTCATGATATAAGGGCTGCAAACTGCAAACTTTATTTGCCAGGAAGCCTCTCCAGGCTAGGCTGGCCATCTGCCTTGGGTAAATGAAGGAGCTGCTGACATCCAGAGTCAGTGGTGCTGCGTCCATGGTGCTACAGGGGACTGCAGCAGGTCTGGGAAGTTTGGGCACCTGGCGATGGACCCAAGCCTGCTGGGGTCACACTGCCACCAGGTTGCCATTGCATAAGGCAGGAGGCTGCAGGTGGGTTCCCACCAGCTCCCATCCCTGCAGAGAACCCTTTCCCCAGGCTGTCCGGGTGAGAGGTGTCTGTCCCCTGGGCACAGCCGCTGCCTCCAGGCACCAGCAGGCTGCGAGCTGTCCCCTCCCACAGAGCGAGGCACCAGCCTGTCCCCCTGGAGGCTGCTCTCCTGCTGGCCTTCTGAGAGTCACGTCGCTGGTGTCACCTCTCCACATCACTGGGGCTTAGAGGTGGATTTAATGAGCCTGCGTTTTCCTCAGCTAAGAAAAACCTCTAAGAAGCTTAGTCTCAAGCATCCTGAGGAGCCAACAGGGCTCTCTGCAAGTATCACAGTCCCAACCAGAGGACAGAGATAGCCCAAACGGCCTAAAGCAAGCTAGCTGACATCAAAAGCAGGCACCAGAGATCTTGGGGACAACACACCCATGAGGATGGCTTTGTCCTCACTAGACCCTGCCAGGTGCCACCCTCCTCATGGGACGGACACGGCAGGTGACATCCTGCTCTGCCTTCTATTGCCCTGGATGAGGGCACATGCTGGAACCAGGGAGAGGTGACAGCAGTGGTGGCACCGTGCCCACACTTAGAGGACCCAGCAGCACCTCTGAGGGCTGCCACACAAGAAACCATCACTCCTCATGTTCTCCCACTGCTGGCTGGTGTTTAACCCCTGGCCCTGCACTCGTCCTGCAGCCTGAGGCCACCAAATCCCCCCCAGAAATGGTCCCCCTGGCATCTTAGGTTGCCCAGCAGCTTTTGTAACACAAGTGGCATCGGGGAAGTGAACCCCGATTCACAGCGGTACAGAGAGAAATTTAAGCCTGTAGTGTTTTAAACCCAGAAGAACAAGTCCTTGCAAAGCAGAAAGGAACAAAATTCATTATCAAAATCAAGGGAAATGAGCATCATTTCTTCTCTTTTATGAAGGTCACAGAAAAAGGAAGCCTCACATGGGGTCCCTAAGAAACCAGTAGTGTAAATAGTCAGTGGACAGAGGGCATCTTCTATTAATGAAATCCTCTTGCCAAAAAACACAGGCATCATATAAATTATCAGATAATGAAATTCCAGTTAATTTGCTGCCTGGTCAGCCACAGCCCTCCTGCCATGCTCCTGAGCCCGGCCAATAACATTAAGAAAGAATTACATCGGTACGAGGGCAGCTGGTTGAAAACCACATCCTGATGACTTGATTCAGGGAACGGCACCTTGAAGTGGGGTGAGCGATGCAGCCCCACAGCCTTCTGCACTGGGTCGCTCACTGCTGCTCTCCCATGGCACGATGCACGTCCGTGGCTGTGACTTGTAGGTCTTTGAGAGCCAAAAGTGAGGATTCTCCACTAGGCTGAGGAAAACAAGCCGTATCTTCAGTTCACAAGCTTCCTTGGGGAACTCAATATCCCAGGGGCTCCATGGAGCTGCTGATGTGCGAAGTCTCCAGCCATGGGAGTCTGTCACTTCTTGGCATGTCACAGTGCCACAGAGCAGAAAATGGCCTCATAACACAAGGCAATTCAATCTCCCTCCTTCTCACAACCATAGCCTCCAACTCCATGCTCGAGACCACCCACTTCATCTCAACCAGCTCAATGTTCTCTACAGTGGCCAACAGCAAGCACCTCAGGAGGGACACAAGAAGGGGATGACTACGTAGGGGCACAGCCCAAAATGTCCCTTCCAGCCCTTACCTGGCTGCAGCTTTGCAGTGACCAGCCTTGAACAGATCCTTCTGCCCGGTTGCACTTGGACATCTTTCCACTGCTCTCCCCTCGCTCCTTGTGGGGTTGTCTCTGTTTCTCAGGACCTGGAGGAGATGACAGCCACCCCTTTGCTCATGTGAGGCCTTGATACCATGGGTAGAAAGAGACACAAGAAAGGGAAGTTCAGGGGCAACTTTCCCTTCAAAAAGGCTTCAAGTGATCAAAAGCAAAGACAAGACACAGGACCAGCTCTAGCATCAACAACCAGGACTGGGTTCCAAGTACAAATCGTGTTATAACTCCTTCCCATTACCCTTTTCCCTCCGCTGCTCCAAACTATCCAAGCTTCATAACACCAAATATTCAGCATGCTCCATGTAATTTTAAAGCCATTATGTAAGCTGCTCTCTCCCCCCCATCTCTCGATGTCTCCAATTGGTGTGTCAGAATGTAATTAGCTTTTGATGGGATGTTAAGATTTCTTGAGCTCCTGTGGAGAGGCAGCATGGGGAGAGGCGAGGCAGTGGATTGTGATTGTCACTCCCCACGGTAAATGCTCGAAGACCCTGGAAGACTCATTTACAAAAATATAAAATAAAATAAATAAAAAATCCCAAAGTAACAGACCCAGTAGGCTTCAGTTTAATTGACTGAAATCACTGGTTTATTTATTTATTTTTTTTTCCTCTGTGCCTTCTCCTGCTTGGAGAGAAAAGGCAATTAACTGTCTCATGACCGACAGAAGAGTGCCATGCTGCGACAGCGGTCAGGGCTCTGCTGCAAATCCAGCTCGAGAGGCTGGAAGTCCTGAGCTGTTCAATCCTGCCTTTCCAAGCTGTGTTTTGCTGCCAGCTTTGCTGCTACAACCCATTGCATAAGCAAATCCTCATTTGCTCCAGGACCAGGTCCTCTAGCTCCTTTTGTTCATCACAGCTCCCACCAAGCCCTGCCAGGGCAGGACAATCCACCCCAGAAGCAGAAGGGACAGAGCACAGCAAAGTGCAATCCACAGCCCGAAGATAATACCTGAAGTCCAGATCTGTAAGTCAGGGGAAGTTTGGTGTCTCTAAAGAGTGTAAATCTCTTGTCATCGCTGCTGGGGCTGAGCTCCCTTGGTGCTTTGCATGCTACCATGGACCGCAGAGCATCCCAGAGATGGATGCACCAAGACATGGAGCACCAGCTTTCCACCAGGAAGCAGCATTTACAAACCAGGCCAGGTGTTTCAGCACTGGCTGTGCTGCCCTGTTGGAAGAGAGGACACCAGGGGTTCTGCAAAAAGGGTGCGAGTCCTTAAGCAGGTAAACGGACCCAGCACGGAAACCTGCCACAGAGCTGTTACAAAACCAAGCTCATTTTGGTGTCATGTTCCCAGCCTCCCAAGGAGGTCGTGCTGGAGACCTGTGCCCTAATGGTCCATGCAACAAGCACCACATTCTCAGCTCTTTCTCCACACTCTCTTCCTCACTAGCCAAGCCCCATGGAGGCATAAAACAAGGCAGGCAGTTCCCTCTGAACAAGTTTTCTGCAGTCTGGCTGGGCCTGAACTTTCACAAGAGCACCAGCCCACAAGCACACATCAAGCCTTTGCACACCTACAGATGGTGCTCATCTCACCGAGCAGTGTGTTTGTCTACACACCGACCCTGGCCCAAAGCCCGTTAGAGTCATTGGGTGCTTTTCATTAACTTCAGCATGCTGTGGATGAGGTCGGTGTGGTCAGTCTCCACCGGTGCCTTCAGAGGCATTGACATGCATCCCACAGAACACCCAAGCACGCATGGCTTCAGATCAGCCATGTAAATGCTTCCCTAAACACAAACCCCTTGAAAATGCACGTATATTAATACACCTCTGGCTCCAAATTCAGCGATGATGTGAAACGCAGGCACATCCAATACAATAACGAGCCGTTCCCATCAAATGCCAAATCAACTGGATAATGGGCCATATTGATTGCTTCAAGGGCCAGACCAATTCCACTTGTCCTTTTAATGATTATTATGACATTATCTATATTATTTCTGCTCAGAAAAAATTAATTCCTCTCTCCACATCCCTGTCACTCTGGATGCGGGTCCATTCAAGCCTCTGTTCCTGCTGAAACACAAGCTAAGGAGATTTCTGCAAGAACTGGACTTAATTCACTTCTAAATTGTTGTCAGGCAACTGGATTTTTTTTCCTCTAATACTGCCACTGGCATTAATGGAAAGAAAACAATAAATGTATCTGGTCACCTAAGTAGTCAGCCTCCCCTTTCATAGCTCTGCTGACATTTCTGTCTCCAGCCTGGACAGTAATGCATTCCATTTTAATGTTAGCAAATGCTTTCTTTATGATCAGAGACATTTTTCATTTGCACTTGTTTGCATCTCCCTTAAAATTCAATATTTCATTTGGGGATGCAGGGTTATTGTCTGCTCCTCAAAATAAACCATATGTGGCACAAGGATATTTCTAATGATTTTCTTGGGTCTCCCCCTCCCAGGAGCAGCAATTGCCTTTGGGGCCGCTCCCAGGAGCCAGCCCCCTGTATGGGGCCCTGGTGCATCTGTCTGCTGGGGCCCCATGGGCCATTTGGGGTCACCCCAAGCAGCATGACCCAAAAAAAAAAACAAAAGCTGAGTTTGGCCAAGCTTTTGTCACCCTGAGCCAAACGCCCCTGTGGATGCATTTATTGCTGTGGGCAGAGGCTGTGCATCCCTGCAGCTTCAGCCTGACAAAACCTCTTCAGAAGTCATACAGGCAGATGAGGACAGCCAGGGGTTAGAAGACAGCTCTGTCCTAAACCCTGACCTCCCCATCTGCCAGAAAACCACGGGGGGCAGAGACAGGGCAAGCTCAGGACTCCTGCTGGCATTAGAGGTTTGCAATTCTCAGCTGCTCTGAACGACCACTAATAGAGCCGATGAGATCCCTGTGCCACAGCCTGGTCCTCACAGACCTCCCAGAATGGTTTGTGCAGGAGCAGGTGGAGCTCCCAGGGCACATGCATCAAGGGGGTGTAATCAGGAGACTTCAGTCCCCAGTTTGGGGGTCCAGGGCTGTGGCAGACCGCAAAAAGAAGGCATCAGGCAAAACCCAAACACTGTGCCCCAGAGGTGGCAGCTATCAGAAGCAGCTGCCCCAGAAACAAGCAGTACCTTGGCACACACACGCTCCTAGTTCAAGCACCCACCACTTTTGCAACCTCCCTGGAGGAAAAGGGCAAACAGTTCACACCATGAAGCATCTCCCCCAGCCTGAGCAGCTCACATGGAGGCGAGCTGGAGCCTTTCCCTGCCGTGCCTTTCCCAAGCATCCCCTCTGACCTCCAAGCAACCACATTTGCTGCTGGCCCCCCTTCCCCACAGCGAAAATCTGTTCCTTTCAAGGGTGCCTTTGGGACCCAGATGTCTTGGAGGGCAATTACCAGATGCTCTCACCTGAATATCCCTCTGATCTCTGGCACTAAACGAGAATTGACAAGAGAAGTGGGTTGGATATATACATAGCAATTTTCTAATTTTCTGAGCAAATTTGGTTAAAGCTGCTGAACAAGAAAGCTTGAAACTTCAATAATAGAGCAACCAGACAGGCACGGAAATGACAAGAGCTCTGAGCTCAAACATGGTTCTGCCCTGACCTAGAGAGACCATTTGAAAGGCTGAAGGAAATATTTGTCCTCCCCTGGCCATTACATCAAGGCTGCTGAGAAAGGTTTCCCAAGCAGATTTTTGCAGTACAGCACCATCCCCGCCAGCACCAAGCCTGAGGCTTTGCAAGTGGTCTGAATCCGAGACCAAAATCTGTTCTGTTGACTCAAGGCAGCCAGAGGGAAAGGTTTTGCATATGGGCTGCTAAAGGGTTTCTATGACGGAGATTATGCCACCCTATGCATATGCACTGTCATAATTACAGAATATTTGTGAGGATGAGGAGCGCCTTTTGCAACCCGTGTGCTTGCAGAGGAGGACAGAGGGAGCCCTTAGAGCTGGATGTATTCCTGCAAGATGAAAGCAGCCAGCGCTGAAGTTATTCTGAGAGCAGGAATCAGCACAAGAGCTCGTCGCCCAGCTTTGCTGTGATCTCCCTCAGTAACGGCGCAGAACAAAAGCTTTGTCTGTGTGCAGGGAGGAAGGTGTCCCAGTTCCTACCTCGGCAGCTGGATGCTGGGACACGGCTGCTCTGCCTCATCTCTCCTTGTTGCTATTGCCTGCAGCAGGTCTTTGGTGGATCGGGTTGGGGGAAGGTGTCAGGAGGTCCCGGGGGGATCAGGCTCCCGTAGCACATGAACCAAGGAGCTGCTGGAGGAGCTGCTCAGTGTCAGAGCAGCAGAACCTGCCCAGAAGCGGTTTTACCCTTATTATCCACAGCCACAGATTTCTGATTGCATTTAAAGCAGCCACTTGGCTTTTTCCCAGCGGGGCTGTGTCACTCACAGCCACCAGCCCACACGGCAGATGTCACAGGCCAGGTCCACCCACGCCTCATGCCCATGGCCATAGCACTGCTGGCTCCAGTGGATCCCTCTCAGCTGGGGCAAGATCTGGCAAAGCTCCCACGAAGCCACGTCTTCTTCCTGCTGTTCATTTCCTTAACTCATTTCTGGTAGCTTTCCAGGACTTATTACCATCTCAGGCACTGGCTCAGGGTTCATCTAAGACACCAAGGATTTGTCACCTCCTTTCTTCTGCAGTCTTGCTTTCCCCCAAGCCTGGTTTTCTCACGCCCACAACCGTCTCTGATTATTTTGGTTTCCAGTACCAGAAATTTCATTATCACCCATCATCTTCAGACACAACAGAAGACGTAATGCAATCATTTAGCATTCATAGATCTGCTAGCCCTGTTCCTTCATGTACTTATCAGACAGTGCCAGAAAACCCGTCATGAGCATCCTGGCCCTAGTGCCTGGTGTGTCAGCCCCCCTGGAGCACGCGTTGAAGAGCATCTCTCCTGATCAATGAGAAAAGCCCTGCAATAACAATCCATAAAACTAAACTGCATTAAGAAAGCCCCTAGACTCATCTTCCCATATCTAATTAATTAAACCCTACTAACTAGCCCTATCATCCATCCCTTTCAGTTTTTATTACAAGCTTTTATAATGGAGCTGGAAGGAAAACTGACTCTCCCTTGGTGGGGATGGCATGTTAAATATCTGTACCAAGAAAAGATGCTCAGTATTAAGAAATGAAAAGGAATTGGAAAAAGAGGAGGAAATGCTAAAAGACCAGATGAAGTCTTCTATGGTGGAGAACATTTTCTGTGCCCTCGCTGCCAGATAAACCTGATTTGAGCTCCTGATTTGCTCAGAGCCTGACAAGGGGAGGATAAGAGATGAGCTGCCTCTTAATCAAATCAGCTCCCTCTTCCCAACAAGCCTGATGACACCAATACATGAAAACTGTGGAGATAACAGAGGGTTCCCAAGGGCAAGGAGCTGACAGCAGAATTTCCTTGCTGTCTTGAAACCAAACCAAGCAGCACCCATTTCTTCAGAGCCTCTTGCCTCCTGGCTTTCTTTTCCACATTCTGCTCTCATCTACGTAGTCACCAAGGTACATTGGGGTCCTGTGCTCTTGGGCTGACTCCAAGGAGCAGGAGCCTGATTGCACCTTAAAATCTACAAAGCTGCCTGCCTGGGGTTCACGTTGGAATTTTGAACAGACCTCGCATTAGCATTAAAATAGCATAAACACACATTTGCAAAGCGTTTGGAGGAGCCCAGAGGCAGAAGAGCAGGGACTAACACAGGGCACCAGGGTCACACATGCAGTGAGGTCAGACCAAGGATGGCCGTTGCTGCTAGTGCTCCAAAAGCTAAAACACACACACACATCTATATATATATATATATCAGGGCTGAGATGCTCTTTCTGGTCAGGAGCGAGCAGATGTCCCAGCACCCACCTGCTCCATGCCTCACTCAGGCTGGACAAAGCACATCACTCACCCTGGTGCAAGATGTACTCTCTTAATTGCCATCACCTTTACATTGCTACAGATGTCAGCCATTCCTCATAGCTCCCAAGTCCTCACAAGCTTTCTCCTAAGAATATTGAAGGGATTTTTCTGGTCCTAAGCCTAGATATATTTGGGGAGTTTTCTGACCTCTGTTTCACCACCTTTTTTTTTTTTCCCCCCGCCTGGGAAGCTCTCCCCCCTACCCAAACTGGCCTTGTACCAACTTTCTTGTTAACACGGCTTCCTTCCACTACCACTTCTCTGAAGAACACATTTACGTGCTTTATTAATCTCTGGATATTGCATTCACCTTCTCCAGACAGCTTGTTAAAAATGGATCTGTTGGTGCTTCTATTGATTTCAGGTACTATTAACACTCATCACCCTTCCTGGAAGTGGGTTTTGCACTGCTGTTGCTGACTGCCAGCATCACCCATCCCCTCCGTGATGGCCCGGCATGAGGGTCTCCCATCAGCACATGTGTACTTGTTGAAGTTGTTTTTTGCTCAGGTAGTGCTGGACACGCTGTGTCTGAGCACTGGTGTAAACTGGGAGCAGAACTGCCTGCACCTGAGCAGGAGGTGGAGGTGCAGGAGAGGAGGATGAGACCAACACCTTGGATGAACACCCATTTGCTTTGCTCTGAGCTTTCTTGGTTGGGAAACAACATAACCTTGCAAGAAGGGATTTCTTCCTGCTCTGTTGTCCCCAAGGCATCCCAGCCTGACAGACACTGAAGCCTGAAGTCCTTTTCCCCAAAGCAGCAGCAGCAGGGAGATGTGTCTGGAGGAGAGAGGGAGGGCAACAGGAAACCTGGAGATGGAAGAGGAGCTTCTCCCAAATGCCATGGCCTGGGCTGAGGGCATCCATGGAGGTGCTCATGGGGCAGAATGAGACCCGAGAACCCCTCGTCCATCCCTGGCCTGGGGTCAGAGCTCTGCACAGATCCCTGCATCTGGATGCTCAAACGCCTTGGGAACCATTCAAGTATTGGGGGGTCCTGGAGTCAAAACAAGTCTCAGGGCATGCCCGTTCCAAAGAGCAAGCTGCTGAAATGGGAACACGTGCTGCTGCTTAAATATTTAAGACTCAATAGCCACTAAATCCTGATAAACACCCAAATGCAGAGAACTAGTTCTGGGAAATTAATAGGATTAGAAGTGTAGTAGGGGGCTTAACAGCAGCAAAACGTGCTGGTCTGCTCTGCAGCAGCGTTTGGCTGGGTCTGAATCATTCCCAGCCTAGATGGAAGAGGTCTCACTGGACACATCATGGGCAGGAACATTCAGGAGAAAACCCAGAAGGAGTTTGGATGCCCCTCATACCAGGGTAAAGCTCTTCCAGCCCTGCTACATCCACCTCAGCTCCACGGAGCAACGCATGAGCCATGCTTGCATGGCTCGAGAGCAGGAGAGGCTGAGAGCCTCTATGCGTTACTGCAGCAATAAATGTCAGCCACTAAAAATGGGCTTCAATTTCTAACCGTTGATTTTCAATAAAAATAAAGGCCGAATCCTACCAAGCCTAGTTAACTTGCAGGAAAGCTGACAGACCTAATCACTTTGCTTTTCTTTAAGCACTGTGGTACCTGAGCACCTCATTACAGAGAAGCCCCTTGTTAGAAGGCAATTTCCCAGAGCAGCAGCACCAAGAGCCCCACACCAGAGCTGTGTGTGTGCCCTCGCTGCTCGGGATATACAAGAAGCAAGGTCAGCCATCCTCCAGTAGAAAAGCCCCTTTCTTCCATCAGGTACCTTCATATTCACTGCATTTTTACCAGTATTTCTTTTTCCTAGTGTTTCTGTCCAGCCCAGATGTAAGTGGCTGAAGTAAGGCTCACACCATTTCCCCTGGAAGATTATTCCATGGTCTAACAGACTTGGCCATTAATTATTTTTTTCCCCCTTCCTGACAGCTGAAATTTGATGTAGTTTAATTTCATGCCATTACATCAAGGTATGGAAGGAAATGAGAAAAACCACGAGATCGTACAAAGATTGTACAGGTGATCGGGCAGGATGGTGCTCAGCAGTCACAGACCTGGCACAGTCCCAGGCACATCACATCTACCTTGTCCCCCTCTGTTTTGCCCATAAACTGCTTGGAATTGGAACAGCCAACCCAAGGAGGCCGTGGCTGCACCAAAGAGATGCTCTGAGCAGCCGCTGGTGGATAGGGAAGACAAACCCACAACATTTTGCACCAAAATTTAATCTGTTGTCAGCTCAGGGAGGGGGGAAGAGAAGGTTCAGCATGTTGCAGCTGTAATAGAATACACTCCTCCTTCCCTAATCAGGCTGTGTTATTGGGGAACAATTAAGAGCAAGTCAGGGGTAATTAGATGTAATTAAGATCTCTCAGCAGGGAGCAAGGCACTCAGGGGATGCTGCACAGCCGGCGGCGAAGCTGTGCCTGTGGGAAGGGCACGAGCTGGGATGGGGAAATGCACCCCGGGTTCTGCCACAGGGCACCCACAAGCTCTGCAGGAGCCAGCCCGAGCAGTTTTTTGCCCACTTGGGACATTTCCACTGTAAAAGTCAGGGAAATCTTTCCAGAGGAAGTTCTCAAGCTGGTGGCTGTAAAATTGGTCTCATTTCTCAGGCTTTGCATGCAGGCACCAAATTTTTCCTCTGGATAAACTCTGCCTTGGGAAGGTTCTTCAGGGGAAATTCATGAAATTTTAAATTACACCAAGGTTTGAGCACTTCAAGGGGCTTTGGCATCACAATGCTTCACCAAGAGCATCAGCCAAGGCAGCCTCTTGTGTCCTCCATGGGCAGGGTCACCAGCACCTCCTCGCCTCCTCTCACTCCAGGACTTTTAAGGCAGCACTTTAAACAAAACCACTTCCCTGCAGTGTGCCAATACCTCACCGACAGAGAGCAAACATCTCTGAAAAAGCATCAGCAGCCTTCCTCGGGGCCACCTGGAGCTGGGTGCCCATCGCCCCGAGGTCCGGGCTGCTCCCCAGGGATGGTGGTGCTGGCTCCGATGAAACCTCCTCGCCTCGGCCGCATTCAGGGCATGGCCTGCAGTGCTTGTCTCTGTGAGACACACTAAGTAATCCCAGCTCCCTGGGAAGATAATTAAGTTCCACTTGATGGTGTGACTGCTACGATTTAAAGCACGCGCGTACACACACAGAATGAGTAAAGGTGGTGCTTTTTTTTCTTTGCCCTAATAAAAATAATTGGCTTTGCCCGGCTGAGGGTGTTTCTTCTCCCCTTTTCAGCAGCAGCAATGTAGTGAGCCAAGCCTGCTCAACGACAAGGCTTGGGCCATCCTTTCCACAGCAGGACCCAGGGAGGTGTTGTGCCCTTTGCAGCACCCATGGGATACACACACAGCCACAAACCTTGTTCTGCGGTCTAAACAGGCAAGAAAACCACCCCAGCAGAGCAATCTGCCTTTAGGAGCATTGGCTGACGTGAAAATAGGGAATTATTGGGATGATGTCCTTATGCTGCCGTTTCCACAGCATGTTTGACGTGCCCACGGGAACATCTGGCAGCCCCGGAGAGCTGGCCCTGCTGTGTCCCACACCGTACTGCAGTGACAAACGGAGGCACAACGGCAGTGACAAACATTCCCCGGGGCTGCAAGGGCTGTGCAGAGCCAATGCATCCCCAGGCCCACGTCCACGCAGCCTCACAGCTCCAGGGGACCCCATATGGTGGGGTTGCTGGCACCCGCAGGGTGTAGGGGCTGCACTGCTCTGTGCATGCATGGAGAGATTATTTCCAGCCTGGGTGAAGCCCAGGCATCTCAAAGGGGACAGGATCCCGATTCTGAAAGCCACAATGAGTCTGAGCTCTGGATATTTGTTGCCGTGAACACTGCTATTTTCACTTGCAGACCCCAAAGCATTTTGCAAAACATTCGTGTTGAGCAACTCATCCCTAACATGAGGGCATTGCAGCACCTACCCTGCAGCCAAACCTGAGCTGCTCCTGCCCAGCTGCTGAATCGGGCCCCTCTCCACAGTTCCCCGTAGAGACGGAGCTGGGCCTCAAGAAACGGTTAAATTCCTAAGCGAGCCAGTAATTACATTTTTACTGTAGTTTAAAAAGGCTGTTTGAGGCCTTACAGAGCAAACATTTTCCCTTTTAATGACACGGTAATAGATTAAGAGGGACCTGTCTCACGGCAAACATCAAACAAGGGAGATGGATTCCCCCAGCGGTGGGAGCGAGCGGATCTCTGGTGCACGGCGTGGGCACAGCTTCGGCACGGACCTGGCACGGGCAGGGTGGTACCAGCATCCCTCGTGCCCCTCCTCATCTCCAAAGGGCACCAGGGGGCTGAAGCTGTGCCAGAAAAAGGAAAAGAGAAGGGTTTTGGGGGGAATGGGGGTGTTATTGTAGGTGTTTTATTTATTGCAGGTGTTTGGGCTGTTGCAAGATGATGTCCAGGAGGAGCGAAAGGGAGAGGCAGCGGGGGAAAGGAAATGTTTACCAAGCTTCAAAAGCAGCAGATGGTTGCAATTGAAGGGAAGTGCAGGCAGGGCAGCTCCAGCGGGAGCAGGATCAGCTCTAATATTGCAAAGGATTTCAGGTGCTCGGCACTCCGGGCCACCACAGCACTGCTGGAAGCCCAGAGTGCACCGTGCACAGCAGGGTGCTCCATAAAACCTGTGCACCCAATGCAAAGCAGGGGGCCCTGGGGGTCTGGGAGCTACCAAGCACCCCACATTGCTGGTGCTTTGCTCCAAGACACGCATCCAGCCAGGATCTGTGCTCCCCATGGGCCACGTACCCTCCCCAGGCTGCTCGGTGGGGGCTGCCCCCAGCGCTCAGCACCTCCAGCCCCCGCTAGGAGAAGCGCCCGCGCTCGACGGGATGGAAACCTGCCTAATTAGTGCCAGGAAAAGCAGCAGCAGCAGCAGGGGCCCAGGCAGCCCCTGCCAAGCAAACATGTTCAAATCAAACCGGAGCTTCCTCGCTCCAAAGTTTACAAGATGTTTCTTTCAAACCCTCATTAAGCCCTTCTGTCGTTGCCTGGCCGCCGTGCCGGGGCTGGGAGATGCCACGCGGTGCAGGAGCTGTGGGTTTTCAGAACTTCAGGGGCTTCTCCTAAAGCCCTACATGTGCTAACCCACATTTAAACCCAAGCTGCCCAGCCAAAATCCTGTAACACATGCAGGCAAATAATCCTCCTGGAGCGCTGTCCCCATTTTTGCACCCTTGGCTGGATCAGACCAGCCCCTTGGGCATCCCTGCACCATCACCCCGTGCCTGGACATGGCTTGGGCTCCATAGCTGGTCCTTCATCACTTGGGGTTAGCAGGCAATAAAACCAGCAGGCAGAGGTAGTGCTTAGTTCTCGGCTGTTCCAGGCCTCCTGCCACAGCTCAGCACTCAGAAACAGCCAGAGCCCCTGCACAGCACGCACCGTACCCGTACCTGCCTCCTACCCAGCACCCACAGCAGGATTCTTTGCAAAATAGCACAGATACAGATTTAGGGTGAAACCAAGCAGCTGGGGGACAAGGCAGTGGCCAAGCACATCCATATGGGATCACAGCAGCTTGCAGACCCTGGCATCGCGGCTAGAAACGCACCCCGCGCTTTGCCAAATCCAATTGGGATTTTTAAGGGTATTTTTGGGTGGGGGAAAGCCGAGGAAAAGCACTGGAAAATATCAGGTTTCAACGCTCTCTCAGCGTTGTGTGTTTTTCCTTTTGATGTTACTTTTTAGTTTTTATTGAAAAATATTTTGCGGTCTGACACAAACCTCACTCTTGCCTGAAGAGCCAATGTCAACATGAAATCCTGCGAGCGCCTCAAAGGGAAACATTTAAAACTACATAATGAAAAAAATAAATAAAAAGAAACTGCCTTCTCCTTTCCTAGCTTTTCCTTTTTTCCCCTCCTGGCAACTTTCAGCACTTTTTTTTTGATCTTTTCTTTACGAACCAGTCACGCTTTGGGGTCTCAGTGCGGAGCAGAGCCCGGCTCCAGGTGACGGGGCAGTGCCCAAACCTGCTGCGCTCCAGGGCAGCATCCAGGGGAGAAGACCTTGGCAAAGTTTCCCCCCATTAAACCACCACCCCTGGAGCTAAGCCAAACACCTTCCCCTCCTGGCACAGCACGAAGAGGCCAGCTGGGAGGCCAACGGCTCTTTGGTTAATGTGGAGAAACCTTGGATCAAGCGAAAAACAACATCTACCCCCAGGGAAATACAGCCCTCACCCCCCTCCTCCAGTCAATTATGGCAGCGCTGTTAATTAGGGCTCCCCAGACTGGCCTCACACCCTTTCCTCGGCCAGCAGGGTTTGTTTGTTTTTTTTGCCCACCCTTGTGCTGTCATTAGTCGACATGTCACAAAACCAAAAAAGCCCAGGAAAGGCACGGAACTGGGCAAGGGCAGGCTTGCTAAAAACTGCAGCTTCCGCGTCTTGGCAACACATTTAATTTTGGCTAGAGAGGCTCAAACCAAGGGCTATGCCAAACGGTACGTCTACAAAATGTGCACGTTGAAGATTTTTATGCCCCACTTCTGTGCACGCTCCTGCTCTGGCTGCAGGGAAGGGGAAATCCCATGCCCACACGTGCATTTTTGCACACCTGAGCAGCTCTGCAGAGCATTGCAAACACCTGCCTGCGTGCAGGCACTTCGGGCTTACCAGGGGGGCGTGAGCCTGTTTATTTGTGTCTGTTTGTGTGTCTGCACTCGGGCTGTTTGTTGGTACGGGCTGCCTTTCCCTCCACATATGTCTCTGTGGCTACGTGCCTGACTGCGTAGGAGAGCTCCCGTGGCTTCCTGGTGCCATTCCCAGGCAGCTCTGACAGCAAAAGGCACGCATTGCACCGGGAGATTATTAAACAGCGATGGAAGAGGGGAGGAAGCACTGAGAAATAGTTAAATTTCAACCTGCATCTCATTCCTTCATGGTTTTAAAGGATGTTTCCCACCCACCTTTTCTGGCATGTGAAAGAAGATCTGCCCGAAGCGAAGCTTTCCCTCACCCAGGCACGCACAGGAGCAGGGGCTGGATCCTTCTCAGTGTGCAAGAAAGCTGCTTGTGCTCAGGTCTCCATTTAGCTGTGTCCTCTAACCAGTCCCTCCAACCCTGCATCTGTACAAGTGGGCTTTTTTTGTTTGTTTGTTTCCTACTGGATTTGAAGGAAAAAATAAAGGGAAAACCCTTTTTGGTCCTCTACTAACACCTTGGAAGAGTTGAGCCAGAAAGGGACAGGAGACAGGTGGGGACCATAAAACATCTCGAGGGTGCTCCAGAGGCAGAAATGGGGATCTCTCCAGTAGATTAATGCCAGTTTAACGAGCAGAAGGCAGCAATCCCTTAGATCTCAACCATGCAAACACTCCCTGCCTTTTTGCAATGCCGAGGCATGCTAGGGCCTGTGCCTGCATTCAGGAGGGAGGATTTATCACACGAGCACATCTTAGCACTGCGTTACAGGCAGCTGACCTGTCTGGGCAGCATCTGCAGGGCCCTCAGGTGTGCTGTGCCAGTGCCACTGGGGTCCCACCAGTAACCCCCACTGCAGCCCAGGGCTCTTCCCCAATGGACGGGCACTCCAAGGCACAGCAGCCTCCAAGAAAACCAGGCTGAATATCCTGCCCTGCAGTTCAGGTACTGCAACGAGACAGAGACACATCATGCTACAAGCAGCGGTGGCCCCAGGAGATAAAACCTTGTTGCACCCACCCTGCAGCCCAGCAGCACCTTCCTCCTGCTCTGATTCTCAGGCCCAGCACCACCACTCACCGGGCAGTCGTTCAAGCACCCGGTGTGAGGTTCCACCAGCAGGTCCCACCAAACCAAAAGCTTTGCAGCTCCCCAGGGTCTGTACTTGAGCCCTTCCCAGCCCCAAGGTCCTGCCCACCCTCACTGCTGTCAGCTGTGGAACACCTGAGCACCGATGAAGACTAACGACAGCGACTGGTGCCTGCTCACGAACCTTCCTCTCCCACTGAGCCCTTGGGCAGCTCTTCCTTGTTCTAACAGCATTACAAGAGGATTTCTCATTGCTTCGTATGCCCAGTGCAGGTCTCCTATGGTTCTTCCACGCTTTTCTGGGCTCATCTTCCATTCACAACCTAATCCCCCTCTCCTGGATGCTCTTTGCATGTGAGTGTGCAACGCGTGTGCTACTCACCCGCTCTCCCCAGCAGAAACCATGCAAGCCACCAACACTCTCCCGGTGATGCCTCAGCCCCTTAGCAGAGAGCAAATTGCTCTCTCTTGTCGAGGAACCTCCATGCCAAAGGTCTCTGGGGGTCCCATCTGTAACTCTCTTATCAGCACCCCTCTTTGGCTCATTTCTTTATGAAATCTTCCCTGCGCATCTCTCTGGAAACAGCCCAGAGATAACAACAGCAGATATGGGCTGACCTATGGGATTCCTGGAGTGATCAAACTGTCAGATAACAGAATAAATCTTTCTCATGGGCTGGGGATTAAATCAGAGAGTGTTAGCTGCTGCGGCTTCTTATTTATTTCTGTTCTCTTAAATTGCATTTCCCTTCCCCCCACCAAGAGTGCCCGCTGCCTACAGCTGTAAATTACTGCAAACCTGTATGGCACGCTTAGACACTGAGTCTCTTAACCTTGCAAACACCTCTTGTTTTCCTTGATGGTCTCCAAAAGCTCTAGGGAAAGAGAAAGCAAAAAGGGAGGGGAACGATTTGATTGCAGGCGCGTGCCTCGGCATTGCACGGCGGCATGACCGGGTCTGAAGGTTGCCTGAAGCCTGGGTGTGCAGCTCTTGGCGTTTGCATTCAGCAGCCTCCTGGCCTTGGGTGCAAAATCTCTTCTCTGCTTTGTCCCCAGCAGCCTGATGTCAGGTCCAGAGGTGGCACTTTAGCTTGGCAACACCTTCGTGCAAGGCTGGGGAAAGCAATCAGAGGAGACCAGCTTGGGCTGCTGGGGTGCTCGCCTGCTGGCTCCTTACGGGATTGCTGCCCCGCTGCGGGTCAGCGGAAAAGTATCAGGGGAAGAGAAAATCCCAAAGTCACCTGAAGGTGCAGATCCCCTGGGCACCACCCCTTGGGGCTGCGCTGGTCCTGCAGCAGATCACCGCTTCCCAGATCCTGGGGATGGCCTCGCTGTGCCGCTGGCCTGCCTCCAGCCCCGCGCATCCCTGCGGGGCTGCTGCAAGCCCTCATTTTCCCAACTCCCTGCGAATTTTGGGTATGTTCATCTCCCCTCAGGAGGCCCAGGGTTCAGACGTGGCTGAGTGCCTCTCCTTTACAAACCTGGCAGCTTCGTCAGCCAGCTGAGCCCTTCTTAATAGGCAGCAGCAGCATCCAGGTGCCCTGAGCCAGCCCCGCTTTGCTCGGCGCCGTGCAGTCCTCAGCCCAGAGCTCTGGCTCGGGGGAAGGCAGGAGGACAGCAGGGTTTTTGTCCCCAGGTCAAAAGCTGGGTCGCTGCCCATCTGCTCCACCTCGGACGAGGTCACCCCGGACTGTGCAAAGAGGTGAAGTGTTCAGAGATCCTGTCCCAAAAGTCCCCCAAAGGATTGTTCACCAAACCAAGCAGCCGACCCCACTCCCCTCCACTTGCCTTACCCATGGGACCGCCCACCAGCCCACCAGAAAGGGACAATTTCTCAGCCCACCGGCACCACCAACACATCTATATGGCACTGAAACCCACCCAGGAGCTTCGTCACCTCCTGGGACTGGACAGAAAAATGTCACCTGGTCATTGCCCCCAAAACGCAGAGGGACACATGGGTTGGAGCACCAGTTCCAATAGCATCAGGAAGGGAAGAAGGAGCCCATGGACAGGAGATTTCCTATGAACTCAAAGGTCTTCGGGCTGTACAGGGAGGGGAAGATCAACGATCCGCTGCCGTTAACCTGCAGGGACACCAGAGACTGAGGATAAATCCCAGATAAAAGCTGTTCCAGCAGGAACACCTTCCCTGCCCCATGAACCTCAAAGGCACAACACTAAGGGAAAGCTCAATGATTCATTTCTTTGACAAAACCACATCCTGAGAACACTATCACGTTTTCTAGCTGGAGTGAAATCCTCCTGGCAGCCCCCATCGCTGTTCAGGACCTCGTACTAGCTGGCTGCAGGATGCTCGTGTGCCTTCCGACACCACAGATCCGCGTTTGCCTCCCTATTTCAAATTCTCCCCAAACATCCCGGGCAGGATTTTCTCACCCAGCCATTCGTATTTGGTATCTGCACTGAAATACTGCTTTATAAATAGCAAGAGCTTTATCTTGACTCTAACCAGCAACCTCAACTTAAAGCTAAATGCATAATTTACTGCAAATTAAACTTAATGGGACTAGAATAATTATGTTGACTTTTGGAAGTACTTAAGGATAAATACATGATTAGATATTTTGCACACCGTGAGGAAATATTTATTTCGAAATACAAATTCTTCCCATTGAGCCTTTTGATGGCACATTTAGAGGTGACACCACCAGCATATAGATTGCAGTACCATTAAGGCTACTTAAATAAATTACCCGGCTGTATTCACGGCGCTGGAGAGATGGGGAGGCTCCAGCCGTGCACGGTGCCTGCGCCGCCGGCTCGCCGGACGCTGCAGCCTCCGCTCGCTGTGCCCATCACGGAGGTGCCGCGAGCATCCCTCCGCTCCTCTTGCCAAAAAAATGTGCCGAGCAACTTCAGTGCTAATTCATATTTCCTCCCCTGGGGATTTGGATTTTTTATGGAAATGGCCCAATTTGAGAAGTGTAATTTTTTTTTTTTTCTTTCCTGCAAGTCAAAAGCGAGGGAAATTTCAGCAGGAGGACTTGCGGGATCTTTATCGGCAGCTGATGCTGTTAAAAGCAGCCGTGGCCACAGCGCGCTGCTGCTTTGTGCTTGGCTGAAGCTCCGCTGCTCTGAGCTGCCAAGAGCTGAACAAAGACGTTTCGGCAAAAGGCTGCTCTGGGGGGAAACCCCAGCTCGTGGGGTCAGGGCAGCCCCAAATTAACAGCCAAAGGGGGAAACATCACAGCAAAGTGTTGCTCTCTTCCTCCTCCTCCTCCTCCTCCTCCTCCTCCTGCAGGCTCTGGCTCCTGCAGCCGCTTCCCAGTGAAGATGAAATCTGGGAGAAGGGACACTATTCCTGGCTGCCAATGGCCAGGGACAGCCCAGGGATTAAATCAAAAATCATATTATGTGGGAGCTGTTTTTTTCCTTGTGGTGACGCTGGCAGAAGGGAGCTTTCCTCCCACGTCTCCTGAGAGGTGAAACCTTGGCTGATTTGGGGCTTTCCTGGATGTTAGGATCGTGCTCCCAGCTGGGTTTCTGTTCCAAGGACGGGTGGCACGGCTGTCCTGGGTGAGTGGCTCAGACCCTGGGGACAGGCATGACACTTTTGTCCCCTCCAAGGCCATTGGAAAGGCACCAGCACTCAGAGGCCAGCAATGGCGAGGGGACAGAGGTGACAGCCCCACCTGAGCCACAAGCAGAAAAATCACAGGCGATAAATGAGCTGCTGTAGCTAATTGAATTTGGGTTTCACTTTCATGAATTAATCTGCCAAGGTTAATTGGGGGGGGGGGGTTAGCTTGCCCTTCCCCCAGCCCTCCTTCCACCCTCGCTCAAGGCAATTTTGACGATGCTGCATACGAAGGAGCAAGCCCAAAGCCATCTGGGTGGTTCCACCACGGCAGGATGCTCGCCGTGGATGGAGAGGATGGAGTAGAGCATCCGCAGGGAGCACCAGCCCCTGCAGGTGGGAGGACAGGGGGCATGGGACCCTCAGGGGACCCTGCCTGCCACCACTGGACACCAGCAGGGGATGGAGCCGGCACCTCCTGCACACCCAGCCCGGGTTAGGGAACGGAACAGGAATATCCAGGTCACCTCCAGCAATACCACGGCATCGGCTGTGGGAAATCACTGCCCGCTGTACTGCAGGTAAGGGCACAAAGGAGATGAAGGGCACAAAGGAGATGGAACAGGTCCTAGGAACCAAAGTTTGGGTATCAGGCAGCACGTTTGTTTTTAGTATTGAAATACAAACTGCTCTGTTGAAGCAGCTCTAATCCATCCAGGGGCAGCAAGACCCGGGTACATGTGGCCATGCCCAGGGCCTGAAGCTTTCCTCTCCATCCCATCCCCAGCCCGTCACTCACCAGGATGCAATGGGACAGGAGGGACATCTCCATGGGACAGGGACCTGGGCTCCTGGGTCCTGCCCTGGCTCTGCAGGGTGGTGCGGGCTGCCTGGTGCTCCGGGCTCTCCGTGTGTCTTCGAGACATTGTGGGGATAAAACAAGGCAGGAAAGTGAGGTCCTCGCTGCCACCAGCTGCAGGCAACGTGTCCCCGCTCTTCTCCTGGCCCCAGAAGCCCTCCTCCAGCACCCCATCCCTCCCCAGCTGGCCACCAAGTGCCACCCCGCTGTGCCCCACGGCCAGGCTGGGACCAGGACCCTGCCACCACCCCTTGTCCCTGGGGAAAAACTCCTCTTTTACCTTCACGGGGCACGGCGGAGAAGGGCAACGCATTGGTCCTGGCGGAGCAGCTGCTGTTTGTGTTACGGACCCGCCGACCGAGTGATGGCCTTCATAAACCCAGGGGAAAGGTTTTGTCATCGTTAGCGGCCGGTGACAGCGAGCACCCAATGAGCTGTGGCTGAAATACGGCTCGAGGAGAGCCCGAAACCAGCAGGGAGGTGGCCAGGGGTTGGGCACGGTGACACTGCCACCGCTCCAGGACAGCACCACAGGGCTTGGGGACACCCAGCCGAGGACAGACCCTGCAGCCTGAGGGTGCCACGCGCACCCCCAGCCCTTGCCAGGTGTGGTTCTTGGTTTTAATTTGCATTAGCCCCCATTTTTATTATTTATTGGTAAAATGTAATTACCACATCCTTCACGAACCTTAATTAAAGATGAAAAACAGTCCTGACAAGTCAATTAGATCTTTTTTTTTTTCCTTGGTCTCCATTAAATTAAGACTCAAGTGTTACTGGAAGCGTTTAATATCACAACACATTAAACTGAAGGCTGCTTTGCAATAAAGAAATCACCAAAGACAATGCAGGAGCTTTCTTCTTCAGAAGGCTTTCCTTACAATAGCTGTTCACTTCCCAGCTGGGAAGGGCACGGGAAGTTTTTTCTTGCTTTGTGCACCTGTCCCAGCACTGGCTCATCCCATCGCTGGGAATCCCAGGACCGGTCCCTCTCCCTCTTTGCTATTCCCAGCACTTCCACAGAGCCCCCTGCTTGCTTTCTGGGAAAACCGAGGGATGGAAAATCAGCCCAGAGGCAAAACGGAGCCAAAGCATTGCCCCAGGGGCTGCCCCAGGACATTCAGACCCTGCTGAGGTTTGGGTCAGAGCCAGCTGAGCTGGTTGAGGTTGGGTGAGAGCCCTGGGGACACCCCATCATCAAAGCCCAGGGGATGGTGCCCCTGTTGGATGGAGCATTGCCCACCCCAGCCCTGCTGCAGCCCCAGCTCCCAAGGAACTGTGGAGGTGGCACGAAATGGGAGCATCCTCCCGGCTGCTTGCTTCTTCCCAAGAGCTCTCTGCACCTCCAGGAGCTTCACCAGTGATTCCCAGGGCCACGTTCCCTGGAGGAAATCAGGACAGACCAAGCAAGGAGAAAGCCTCTTCCCACTCCATGCAAGGAAACCTCGCTCCTCACCAGCCAGCCAGAGGAATGGGCAAGACCCATCCACGAGGACACTGCTCCATCACAAGTGCCATGTGAAGTTGCAAGCACTCAACCTCCACTGGTTGAGGAGGGGGGAAGCTGAAATTCTCAACCATGGGACCTCGTCTGAGACCTCACCATCCTGCTCTCGGAAGGAAAAACTAAAGCTCTGCAAGAGCAAGGCAGCCCTGTCCTCAGTGCCAGGAAGGTTTTGCAATCCCAGAATCTGGCCCCACAAATGGGTTCCCCCAAAATATCCTTGAAGAAAGCATGATACAGCTGTATCTTTTTATTTTCCTTTTTTTTTGTTTTGTTTTTATAAACTACATGGTGCTTCAAGGGCTCCCTAGAGCACAGGTCCCAGACCAGGGCCAGCAAAAGAAACCCAGAGGCCATCACGAATTTGGAACATTTATTTATGCAACTGATTTTCTTAAAAGGAAAGAAAGCCAAAAAATAATAATTAAAAAAATAAAAATTAAACAGATAACAGCTGGATGTGTGTGGTACAATCCACAGCGGACGTGTCCCTCCCGTGCCACCCCTCCGTCCCCACCGCGCTGCCCCCGACGTCCCCTCCACGGTGGAGCCGCTTCACGGCACCAGTCCCCTTGGCAGCAGCTCTTGGATGCTGCCAAAGTTTTTGGGGTCAAAACCATTCCAATCTGGTGTTTTTTCTTGGGTTCTAATTTTTTTTCTTTTTTTTTCTTTTTTTTTTATTAGAAACGAAAAAAAGAAAGCACCACTCCAACCTGTAATACCAATAAACATTATCCATCTTAAGAACAGTATTTATATTTATATATATATATTTCTCTATATATATTTGTATGTACAGGCTGTCCTTGCCTTGTGTCACGTGAGCATCCCGGCAGGAGCTGGAGATGGGTCGGTTTTTGTAGCACTTTGATGTCAAAGTCTGCCCTTTGGAAGAGATGCCCTAAAAACCCAGAGACATCCAGCAAGGAGGTATCAAAAAAGAAAAGGGGAAAAAAAAAAAAAAATCTCACCTTTAAAACATATATACACAACTCCACCAGCCTCTACCTTATCGGGACTAAAGGGGGATTCCAATTTTCCATTTTTTTTTTCCTGTTTTTCTGGCCACAGGTCAGCTGCGAGCAGCACCCAACGGAGCACCCTGCGGGTCCCCAGGCAGCAAGAAGGGGATGGGACGAGGACACCGACTTGCTCCACGCGAGTACCGGCGTTACCCGAAGTCCTGCCACAACCAGCCCGTGGCGGGGTGAGGAGACTATTTGGTCACAAAACACCACTGGCACACAGCACGGATGGAAACGAAGGGGAACCCGTTGTATAGCCCTTGGATCTGGTATTGTCAAGCCGTGCGAATTAGGCAGCGGGGACATGGGAAAGCCAAGGATCCGGGCAAAACCCACGGACATGCTCCAGTGCTCCTCGAAGGAGGTGCAGGATCCAGCTCGGGGCAGTGCAGTTTATTCCCAGCTAAGCACCGAGTAGCAAACCTTGGCTCCCCCAGCATAAATCCTCCAAGGTGGAGAGATTTATCTCATGCCCCTCCGCCTTTGGAAAGCAGGTGGAAGTTTCTCTGGGCTTTTTTCAGCCCCTTTTGCCCCGAGACCTTCACGCTGCGCAATGGTCCGGCCAAAAGGCATCTGCCTGGGCTTTGGATCATGGTCAGGGTGCGAACGCACCAGGGCTGGAAAGGGTCTGCTGCCCGGGGCAGGTGGGGCTGCAGGATGCAGGGGGATGAAGGATGGGGGTACCTGCAGGCAACCTCCAGCACATGGAGGCTGGTTTCTCATTTTCTCTTCTCTACCCACCAAAAATGACTGACAAAGGTTTTGCCATCGAGACAAGCAAGATCCCCAGTTCCTCGAGCGTCCGAGGCAGCCCTCAGACCTGCATCTCTTCACTGCACCTTTGTGGGGCCGTTTGCAGAGGAAAACCCTGACCACAGCTTGCTCCCCAAGCCCGAGAACAACCTGGCTTCCCCCAGCAAGCAGGAAACCCTGCAATTATTACAACATCAGACGGCAGAAATTACATCTCCCGCCTGCCTGTAGCAGGATAAAGCCAAAAAGCATCAGATGCCCTCAGCTCCAGCCCCAGACATCTGCCTGGGTGGCACCAGGAATTTGTCACCAGCGCTCAGAGTCCCCCAGGAAGGAATAATTGATATGGATGGAGACAACAGCATGGAGACGGACAAGCCACAGGGGAAACATCACTTCTGAAGCTTTGCAAGGTCACTGGGAGGGCTGCGGGCCGGTCCCCGCAGAGGGACACTTTTTGCCCCCTGCCTCCCTTCCCACATCCCCGCTCTGTCCAGGGCTGGATGCACGAAGGGGCACAGCTCACAGATATACGACAGTGGAAACCAGACTCGTGGCGAGCGGGCAGAAATCCACGAGCTGCCTTTAGGGGCTTTGCTCCAGCACAGAGCCCAAAAGGTCCCCACAAAGGGCAAAACCCACCGGCGGCCATCAGGGCTCCTCAAAGAGCAGCTTCCAGCTCCACATATGATTTAAAAACATCTCTTTCCCAAAAATCCATCCTGCCCTGCTGGGAAACAGGCGCACGTCCTTCTGTCCTCTTCCTCCCCTCCTTGGGGTCTTCTCCAGCTGTTCCAGATGTGTCCGAGCAGAACCAGGCAGCGCTCCGGGGCAACTTCTCATGCTCACCAACCCCACGCCGCCACAGGGACGGGACAAGACGAGCTGTGGCAGCGACCCGCAGCCACCCAGACGCACTTGGAGCAAGGGGAGGGGAGTTGGAAAGCAGAGGATGAAGATGGAGAACGGCCAACGCATCCCCACGTCCTTCCATTGCTCTCGATCTGTGTTTGCACCTGCTCCTTTGCTGTTTTTTCCCCTCCTCGCCTTCAGCACTAACGCAACGTCTGAGCGCAAAACGGCGCGTTTGGCACAAACCCTACGCAGCCCCCTGCCTTCGCCCTCCCGGCGAGGTGCTATCTGGTCTCCAGCGACTCCAGGTATTCCAGTGCTATGTCGTAGCAGAAATGGTACTGCTCCTGTTCGGGAAGAGAGAGGAGAATTAAGATCCCGAAGCTGCCCCATTAATAAGTTTCAGCAGCCCTAAGGAAAAGCTTTTGAGCTCTATGGGACCTCACCAGGGGCTTCCTCCCTCTCCTGTCCCCTATAAAGCTCCTGCCAAAACAACACTGCCACAAACAACTCTTTTAGCAAACAATGCTCATTGCTGGGGAAAATGGATGAAACACCCGTTGGATGCAAACACACCAACAGCACTGATTTGCCTTATTTGGGGGGCATCTTCACCTCCCCCAGAAGGAAGGGCAAGGAGTGAACATCCCCTTAGGGTGAGGATCTGGTTTATTAACTGCACCAGGGCTGAGCCTTCCCTGAAACCAAAGGCACTTTTTGCTTCCCACTACCTTACCGCACGAAGGCAAGCCTAGCATGGCTGGTTCCTATTTTTATAGCAAAAATCACTGAAATTGGGCTCACGAAGGCTGTTTTGTCTATCCTCGTCCTTTACGTGACCTGTTCGTGTGCTCTCCTGTCCTCATGCAATTTATAGCACACAAAACTACGGGGGAGCGCAGACCTCCGAAGTGTCCATCCCCATGAGATGTTGCTCCTTCAAGCATCCAACAAGAAGGGGAAAAAAAATGAAAACATTAAGGTTTCTGATGCTTTTGGGTGGGAGCATCCTGGGTCCCCTCGTCTCCCCAAATCCTCGGCAGCATTACGGAGATGGCAGTTTGAGCCCCGGCGTGCAAATACTGTTATCCCCAGGTGGGAGTGGGCAGAGGGGCTTCAAAGCGAGGAGGCTGTGGCAGCTTAGATTAAAAGCACATAAAGCTTCTGGATTAAGAAAAGGGATTGTTTCCATTTATTATAATATAAAAATAACCCCCCACGGGCAAGCAGAGGGGGAAAAAAGCACAAGCAGGATCCAGAGGGAAACGTTCTGCTCCGGCTGCTCTCTGTGGAGCTGCAGCTCCTTACACCGGGGGAGGACCCAGCCTCCAGCAGCTCCGGTAGATTGGGATTCCCAGAATAGCTGTTTCAGGTTCATTTGAGGCTGGAGGACGCTCATGTCCCGATGCAAAATGTCGCTTTTTTAATACCTTGGCAATTTAGCCCAATGGGGCTGGTGGCCTCACGCTTGTCACATCATCTTTCCATTAGCTGCAGCTCTCCCTCTGCTCCCCGGTCCCCTCCCTCACCTTCTCCTCCACTTTAATTCCTAATGCAAATCGCATCCCCCTCAAAACCATTTCATTTCTCAACTTAGGGATTTTATAATCCGGGCAGGGTAAACATTTCCGGCTGGCTTGCTTTGGAACCACCACGAGGCACCAGCCCAGCACGGGACGCGTGGGGACGGCCACGTGCCTGCTCCCTCCCCGGTCCTGCCCTCGGGGACCTGGAGTAGGGCACAAAACTTTCACCCACCCCCCCCCCCAGCAGCTTACCCACCCAGGCATCCTGCTCAAAACGCCGTTCCCTTTTGTATTTCCAGCAGGAATTTGTTAGGTTTCACTTTCCAGCCCTCAGCTCCCCTCCTGGCAGCATGAAACCATCCCATGGAGCTGGCTGGGTGAATTTAACTCCAGGCTGTTTTCTCTAAACCACATCCACAGGAAGGAGACCCCCTGCTCCAGCTGAAGATGGGGACAAGTAGCCAGCACCATGCGCCTCCTCCCCAGGGACACCCCTGGGCACATGGGTGCTTCTGGGTGCTCAGCTCAGCCACGCCAGGCAGGCAGTGAACGACCCAGAGCTGTTCCCAGCCCCACAACCCGCAAAAAAAAAGCCACAATTACAGAACCACAGGATGGCTGAGGTGGGACTGGACCTCTGGGTCCATCTGGTCCAACCCCTGCTCCAGCAGGGCCACCCATGCCCATGTCTCCAGATGACTTTTGAAGATCTCCAAGGAGAAGACCCCCCCCAGTTCTCTGGGCAGCCTGCTCCAGCGCTCTGTCACCCCTGCGAACCTGCCCCATTAGACCAGGGACAGATTTCTGGCAAGCCCAGTGCCAAGGGCACCACGGTGACATAAAGGCAGCACCAAGGCAGCTTTCAAGAGGCTTTCACCTACCCACCCAGCTCAGCCTACTGGGGAACTCACTGAGACATGCTCCTGCAGGACGCCCCAAAAACTAGCTGGCTTTGGGATGGGAAATCCCTTTTTTTGGGGTGCATGTGTCCCCCAGCACCTCGCCCCTCTGCCAGAGGCTTGCAGGAGGGCAGATGCACGGGGAGCAGCAGCCAGCGCGGACGCTGGCGGTGCCTGATGCTCACCAAGGTCTCCACCATGTTTGGCTTGTAGTTGCGGAGGGTCTTGGCGGCGTAGAAGACATCGGCCATGTTGTGACACTTGAGCATCTCCAGGATCATGGTGGAGGCACAGTAGGTGCCGCTCCGGCCGCCCCCGTTCCTGGTGGGAGAAGCACACATGGTGGTGGCAGGAGGATGGCAGCTGAGCATTGTCCTGCACCGTCCAGTTCCCCCCCGTTCTCTGCCCATCCCTCCCTCCCAGGAGAGGTCCCAGATCCCCCCTAAACTGGGGGACCTGGACTGGACCCCACTGGGCCTCACAAGAGCCACAACAGAGAAAGAAAATGCTTTTTTGGACCATCAGGGCCAGACCTGCGCCGCAGCAAAACCATTCACCCTGGGGTGAAGCCATCCGACACGGTCACGTCTGATCCCTGACAGCAACAGGGACTGGGCAGAGGAAGAGCGAGCACGACGCCGGTGTTTTATAAAGCATGTTCTCAAATTATCCCTTGGCTAATGAAGACAGACGAGGCCGTAATTAATTTTTGATTAAAGGCTCGCCTGCTGTCTCTACCAATCTGCGAACGTGCCAGGTCCCATCTGAGCAGATCGTGTGGGGGGTTGGGCACAAAAATTGCCCTGGAAAGGGATTTTCAGAACAATTTTTGGCAGGACTGTGGACAAATGAGCCGACAGCATCTCCCCCCATGCCAGAGCCCGCTCCTCTCCAGCGGACACTCACAAGCAGTGCACCACGGTCCTGCCATCACCGCTCTCCTTCTGCCACCTCTCCACTTGGGCCAGGAGGTGCAGGAAGGACTTCTTGGAGTCTGGGGTGTCTCGGTACGCCGACCACCGCAGGTACTGGAAATGCCGGACCATCAGGTGCCCCTCCTGCAACTAGAAAAGCAAACCTCGTTAACGTGATCCCACGGTAATGGGATGTGACCTCTCTTGTCCTTCCGCTGTCCTCTTTTCCCTCCGCTGGAGGTTTCACGGAGGGTTCTTGCCACGTATTAACAGCAGAGGCAAAGAGGAAAAGCCTCTCCGGGTGTGGATGGTTCCCAGTTCACACCGACCCATCGGTGCCACCACCCTGGGCAGCTCCATGAACGTGATTTCCCCTAGCCAGCAGCATCTCAGGCTGCCCACGTATCTCACAAAACTCACAACCTCAGCCTCCCCAGGGCTTCTCCATCACATCCTCACCTCGCAGGCAGAGGATCCCCAGGGGACACATTTTTTGTGTGTTCTCTGGAAGCCACGAGCTCACCAAAAGCTGCCTCCCACGGAACTGGGGCGCGGTGGCAGCACACCCTAATGCCCTGGTAAGCTGGTTAGCCTTGAAACCTAATCTGGTTAGCAGGCTGCGGGAGGAGGATTACACCCAGGGAGCTGAACAAGGCCAGGTTCCAGCCCGGCAGATGTGAGGCTCTCGCTCAGAAATACTCTGGGCACCAGGAGGAAACTCCTCTGGCAGCCCGCTACGGGAAGCTGCAGGATAAATTTTGAAGCTTAGGTGCTCCTGATTTTTGGGTGGTCCTGTGGGGACCCAGGGGTTGGACTCGATGACCCCTGTGGGTCCCTTCCAACTCGGGACACTCTCTGGTTCTGTGGCTCTAGGTGACAGCTCTGGCTCACGGAGCTGGCTCCCCTCCAGCCACCAGCAGCGGGCACGGCTTGTTGAGAAGCAGCTCCTTGCGTTTCGCAGCGCTCCTCCGGCGCTCTGCTCCCTGGGGAGATCTCTGCTTGGATCCAGAGACTGCAATCATGCTGCATTTTAATTCAGCAAGGGGCATATTCTGCCACCAGCCGCAGCCAAAGGATTTCAGGCTGACACCCAGGAAAGAGGCCAGATGCTGCCATGGGGGGTGCAAACCAAGACCACCTGATTCCAGACCAGGCAGGACCTGTCTCCTCCAAGCCCAGACGCTCCACAGATTCCTTCTGCCCGATGACCTCCGTCATCAGAGCATCACCCTAAGCTCTTCAGCACCCCCTGGGAGATGTACAGCCTTCAGGGCCATCACCTCTTCCCAGCCAGGTTCTGCAGTCAAACCAGCTCTTCCCTGCCTGAAACTCTGCACCCACACGTGCTGCTCATCACAATCCACGTCCTTTCCCAATTTCACTCCATTTCTTCTCATTTAACGACAAGCCAAACTGACCAAGCATGAAAGACAGGCTTGCAGTGAACGCTGCAGCAAGGACACGAAACCCTGGGCAGATCTCACCCCAAACAAAACTGCTCTGCAGGTCCCACACAGCCCACAGAACCCACGGGGGGCACTTCTGTCCCAAGCTGCACAGGCAGCGGGGTACACACGGACCTCCAGGAGGATAGGAAAGGTCTTCTGTAGAGTTGTCTAAGATCTAAAGTTGTACCAGGGGAGGTTTAGGTTGGATATTAGGAAAAACTTCTTTACTGAAAGGGTTGTTAGGCATTGGGATGGGCTGCCCAGGGAAGTGGTTGAGTCACCATCCCTGGAGGTCTTTAAAAGACGTCTAGATGTAGAGCTTGGTGACATGGTTTAGTGGAGGACTTGTTAGCGTTAGGTCAGAGGTTGGACTAGAGGATCTTGGAGGTCTCTTCCAACCTAAATGGTTCTGTGATTCTGTGACCTTGTGAGGATGTGGGAACTGGAGGATGGTTGGATGGAGCCAACGGCACTGAAGGCTCCTCTAGGCTGGTGCCGCGTCCTCTGGAGGAGCTGGGTTGGACTGAAGAGCACAGCAGCACCTACAAGTTGGTTAGTTTGTAGCGTGAGTTACCGGGCCAAGCTCCAGGACTGCGTGGCCTCACCAGGTGCATCCTTCTGCTCTCCCAAGGCCTTCACTCTCATAAAGAAGCTCTTCGAGGTGCCCCAGCCCTTCCCCAGATCCACCCAGCCCTGCCCACAAGCTCCTCCAGTTACCTGCACCGGGGGAGCCTGGCTGCACACAGCCACACGTGGAGCCCCCCGACCCATCCCGTGCCTCACCCGCGTGATGTTCTGCACTCGGAAGAGTCGGGACACGATGTCCTCATCCGCCGCCCCCGAAACGTACTCCACCTCCATGGGGCCATAGTGCTGGAGCCCAGGCTCGGGCCAGTACTGCAAGCAGGGCTGTGGGGAGAAGCACGGCACCGTGACCGGGGACACGGGCAAAGGCCACCTCGCACCGTGGGCAGCTGGTCCCAGAGGGGGCAGGATGGTCCCCGGGCCTGATCCTGCACTGGGACGGAGCAAGGCTTGGCTGCTCTGGTTTTAGAAGCAGCTTTGTCATCAGCCCATGGCCAGGACATGCCCAAAATCACGCCGATGGCAGCCGGCAGCCCAGGGAGGGCTGTGTCCCTCCCGTGTGTCCTGCGGGGCACTGATGGATGGCTCCGGCCAAGGGTCACGGATGGGATTGTTTTCACACCCTGACAGCTGGGAAACCAGCAGCGATACAAAATATATGATGTTTGTCACCGCACTTTAACAGAACATTTAGCATTTCAGGCCATCTAACGGCTTGGGCCTAACTGCATGGCAAATGTGTTTGAGAAATAATTGGTTATTAATAGGGGCTATAAATCTCCAGGATCTCTAAGCCTTCTAGACTCAGAGCTATAATTTGGATATTAAAACTTCCTTCGGCAAGACATAGTTCAAGTGAGGGATATACCCTCTAAGTCACCTTTCAAAGCTGCCTGCTGTAAAGGCTGATTTATTAGCTGTTGGTCCTAAACTGGTAAACATTTAAGACCCAGCTAAATATTGTAACACAGACATCCCTGAAGAATAGATGTCCGGGGAGAGAGACAGGGCTGAATAATGAAGAAAAACGGCAGGGACCCCACCGGGACAGCGCCGTGGGACAGCAGCTGCCCTGCCACGCTGCAGGGGATGGGGACATGGATGGGGACAGGCAGCTCCTGCTGGGCATTTCTGAACGAGGGGATGAAAAAACAGGTGAACAGGGAAAAAGTGTATGTGTTTTTTTCTTTTTTTTTATCCCTTGCCGTGGTTCCCTGCAGCAGGGTTCAGCCGACAGCTGATGCTTTTGCTGCAGAGGTGATGCATGGCCCTGGTGAATCCAGGGGCAAAACCCACCGAGCAACCCCCCCGCTCCCTCATGGCACCCCTGCTGTATTTGTATTTACACCACTTGTATTTACACCACTCAGGACCAGCACTGCATCCGTGTCCTTGTGATGAATGGTACAACCACCAGTCTGGGTCATTTACATCGTGTATCTGATCTCACCTCGTCAAATAAGCCAGCTAATGAAGTCTTCTCCGGACATCCATTAAGCATCCATAATGCTAATTTTATGTAAAATCCGGTAAGTTTCCTCACTGAATTAATGTTACAGACCTGGAGTGGACTTCTACATCTGCTCTGGCTGTGGCTCCAGCTCCCGGGCCACCCTGGGAGAGGGCTTCTGTCCCCTCTCTACAGGGGACAGGTGACAGGGGACAGCTCCCCTCCAGCTCAGCAGATCTGCACATCCCATCACACCGTAAACCAGCCACTTTGCAGCAGGCTCATTTATAAAGCAGCATTCACAAGTCACCACTCATTAGGAAGACAAACGCCTGATGGCTTGGCACTGGAACATCACCTCTGCCAGGGCAAAGCACTGGAGGGGCTGACAGCGTGCAAGGAAACCACAAACCCTCTCGTGGCAGGAGAGAGGGAAGGACACACCTTGCTAGAGAAACATGGTCCTGGTGGTGCATCCCTGCAGGAAGAACCAGGGGAGTCCCATTTTGTGCCAAGCTGAACCAAAACATCTCAAAGAAGCAGGGAAATCCATGCCTCAGTTTCCCCTTTGTAAAAGGAGGCTAAAAACAGTTCTTTACTCCCAAACTTTCCCTTTCCTGTTAACTCTTTATCTCCTCTGGGAATCCACAAAGATTATAGGACAGTAATGCAACGTCAACGCAACGTCAACGCAACGTCAACGCAACGTCAACGCA